>NC_056743.1:140004963-140271722 GCF_019279795.1 Protopterus annectens | reverse complement strand
AAAACACACACTCTCTCTCTACACACACACACACACACTCTCTCTCTCTCTACACACACACACTCTCTCTCTCTCCACACACACACACTCTCTCTCTCCACACACACACACACACACTCTCTCTCTCTCCACACACACACACTCTCTCTCTCTCTCCACACACACACACTCTCTCTCTCTCACACACACACACACACACACACACACACACACACACACACACACACACGTCTCTCTCTCCACACACACACACACACGTCTCTCTCTCTCCACACACACACACACGTCTCTCTCTCTTCACACACACACATCTCTCTCTCTTCACACACACACATCTCTCTCTTCACACACACAAGTCTCTCTTCTCTCCACACACACACACACATCTCTCTCTCTCCACCCACACACACACACACACACTACATTTCTGTAATTTGTTTGATGTTTTGACATCACATTCAGACAAATCAGAATGTGGAAGGACAGTATCATGCTTTATCCCAGGTGCTTGGAAGCTGTGTTCCAGTTGATACTTAATCTAGTGAAGAGCATACAATGATGATGGTACCCAAAACAGTTAACATTGCTTTCATTTTTAATATAAATAACCATTCCTGGAAGGAGACAAGGGCATCGTTTTAGTTTGTGAGCATTGCATTTTATTTTTTGGTTTTGTAAGGATGCTCTACTTTACAAAATTTGCTATGTGTACTTTTAATGGTTGTATTGTTGGGTTAAACATTTATAAAATAAATAAAAAAAAATCACTGCAGTCTCTTGGGTACCTTATAGAAGGACTTTGAATATGCTTTGTAGGGTTTTTGGATGGTTTTAGCGGAACATTTCCCCGAGTGCTGCTATTTTATTATTTTCCTTTTCAAAGAAGGTACAAGTATTAAATACATTGACATCTTATTCCTAAATGGCATGCAGAGCCCTGTGCATTTTCTGGCTTTTTTGGCCAAATATCCTCACACTGAGGAATAAATCACATTTTCAGTCCAGAGGTTCCCTTTTTAACTACATTGCTTTGTGGAAAAATTATTGATTAATGCTGACATCCATAAGTTTGTACTACTAAATACAACAGCTCTTAAAAGCAAACCTATTTCTTCACTTCTACACACATATATATGCATCACCTCTACACACATATATATGCATCACCTACACAAGAACTACAGCACAAAACAGACTCCCACATAGCCGACACCACATGGTCGACAATCAAAACGACATTAACTACTGCACAAAAAAAGGAAAATAAAATTTCCTTTTTTGTGCTAGCAGGGGGGCTATGCCCCCTCACCTCCACAACTTTAATATACCAACTCAGACTGCACTAAAGTACAGGAATGGAAATGTTTCCATTCCGCACTACGGAGACAGTTTCCCCATTGCTAGCATTTTGATGGTTGACCATGTGGCGTCAGTTGTGGGTTTCGGTCTTACCAGTGGTCATTCTTCTGTAGGGGGACATGACACACACACCTTCTCCTCCTGGATACCCTATAGTATCATAATAGCAAATAAAACAGAAAAATCATAGATGTGGGTCCAGCCTCACTGCACTTAGAGTGAGCACTCTGGAAGACAAAAATCCACGTTATGTAAAAGTCACAGCATATACAGATGGGTCAAGGCTATTCATAAACATGTGTGGTTATATAAATCAATTCTGTGCATTGTGCATATAGTGTTTAATAAGCCACCTTTCATTGCCATGATTCACAGATCTGGATGCCAGTAATGACAGCTCAGAAAAGAATTGCTGCATCACTGGGTGGGAGGTTGGCATAATGGTTAAGGTGTTTACCTTGCAAACACAAGGTGCAGGTTTTGATTCTAACATGGGGTAATTGGCTAGGCTTAAAATAGTCCATAAACAATTAGCCTAGTATTAATCTATGAACTGAATTGTACACCAGTGTGCATACAGTACATACACTGTTGTGTACTGCACACACTGACAGGATAGTGCTACTTAACAGGGAGTAGTGTCTTAAGGTATAATGTGTTTGACATACCCTACTAGGTAACAATTCTTTCTTTGCGGAGCTGCTCCATCATGCCACACAACGATTCATGAAAGTTTTTCATTTACCATGATTGAGAAGCTAGTCATTATGTTGTGGTAATGTGAAGTCTAATGCAGTGACAGCACCCACTGGTGCAACCTTATGTGGGTACAAGAAGAAATGAGGTGTGGTAATACATTTGTCTGCACCACAGGCAAATTATTCTTTGCCTACCATACAAGAGGAATGCTTTTTTTTCTTTAAGCACATATGATGCTCATTTTTGTACACTATACAAAATATAGCAGAGAGTTTTAGTCAGACATGCTAGACCAACTGAATACAGTTCTTGTCCCACAACTTATGTTGAAACCAGTCCATGCAAAGTTGGTGTAGTGCCTCTGAACTGTGTATGAACCTGGTGGAAGTCACTTCCATATATGCTCCATGCATGGAGAACCATGTCTACACAATGGGCAAAGCCTTCTGTTGACAGGGGATGGCAAGCAGAGGGAGGACTTTGTTAGAGCTCTGCATTACAAGTGTATTGGTCTACATACACAGGTTTTGGATATCTGTGGTAAGAGTACCCAGGCCAGGGGTAGTCAGGGAGGGAGAATAGATAGCTATATGATTTCTGCCTTATTTGGGGGTTGCTCCACAGCAACTGGCTGACAGTGAGTCAAGGAGCATAGACAGAGTGAAATAATTGGATTAAGACACTAATACAGGGCCAAGGTATATATGAGGGACATACATAAGAGAAGACTGAGCATAACAGAGTCTATCCCACTGCTGCCCTACCAGACCTCTGATACTAGAGTATGGCAAGTCCGGCACAGCTCCAACATGTGTGCATGACTGGTACATATGGTCCTGTGTATATTCAGTAGCAGCTCACTAACTATACATGTATGTCCACATTTACAAAGTACATACATGGTGCCTAAAGAGTGCAAGTCCCTTGAGTTTTCCCAGGCAGAGTGCCATATGCTACAGCAGGCCTTCCATGAGCAAGGATAAAGGATCCTGAGTACAGATAAGACTGACAGCATTCTGGGAATGCACGTGTTAGTTGTGGATGTTAATGCATTCGGTGGTCACAGCAGGGCATACCATCTGGACTATCATAGGGTCCTTGATATACTGCATGCCCACACAAGCTCACACCATAGCAATGGAGATGCTAGCCACAGGTGGAGGTCCGCATTTGTACACCACTGAACTCCTGGTATCCTTGAATAGCATGAAAGGACCCATATAACTTGCAGATGCTTGTATGCGACAGCTGCACTGGATGTACCATTTCATGTCTTCTGGATATGACCATACCTTCTGACCCTCTGTCTGTAAAATGATTTTGTGGCACTTTAATGTCATGAGTTCAGAAATGCTCAACACTGCTATATCTCCACTCCAGGCACATCTGGGATGATGTAGGCATGAAGTCATACGACAAGAGGCATGTTTGTTTACATCCATTATATTTTATTTATTTATATAGTTACTGGCACTGCTACAACACTGGGAATTCAGTTAGTGATGGCATTACATTTTGCTTGTTTATCGACCTACCATCACAGGTGCTATGGTCAAGGTGTCTTCTGCTTTGGGAACTGAGCATGCCCAATATAAAGTATTGCACAAATCGTGAGTGCAACATTAGCATAGTCCGAGGACATGCCACTGCTGGCAATAGTAAGTGAAAGGATACAATATTACCCATGTTCATTTACATGGTTCTGTTGCCTATGGAGCTCACCTTACCAGTCGAGAGCTTGTTGAAGGACAGGACATACCATAGCACCCCATCACACTTTCCACCACAGGGATGAGGAACAGTAGGCTTGTGGCTGTAAATGCCATGGCTTCAGTCACTGACCAAAGTGATGTCACAATGGGCATTACACAAAGGATGTGCTGGGCAGTCATCCAGGAGCAGACAGCTACCACCACCACCATGGTAACAGTGAAAGGTATACTCCAAGACCCATGTGAAGACATACAGGTGGGCTTCAGTCAACTTACTGGCATCCTGGGCAGGCACATGGATGCTTCCACTACCTCCAGTGCCACTTGCCTCTACATACCAGGGCTGATGGCTTTTCTGTGGAAGCCATTCATCTGCCTCCACCACAAGTACACCCCACATGGCAGGAAGGACAAGATCTTATACTTTTACTCCCACCACCAGTGGTGAGACTGATGTAGCACTGTATATCCACCTGCTTGGTTGTAGCCTGTTAGACACATGGCTCAAGCAAACACAGTTGTGTACTTTGGAATCCATAGTGAGCAGGTACCCACTATACCTGGACACCTATTCCCGAGCAGGTACCCATTACACCTGGACAACTATTCTGCTCAGGGATCACAACCCTCTCCATGTACAGTATACCCATCTCACCAAATTTCCCTGACATGCACATTTCCTTTCACATCCATAATCTCCTTTCCTCCAAGGTGCCCACTGCTGACCCCTGTCAGTGTTCCCCTCTCCACCCTGCACTCTGTCCTCACTGCTATATCAGGTAAGGCCTGATGCAGAGTGATCAGTCAATGCACTGTCCAGTATAGGCTGGTGTAGTACTGCATAAATCAGTTTTCATCTTTGCTGCCTTTAATCTGTTCTGTAGTCATGTACCAGGCACCCACCTCATCACCAGTAGAGTAGCATACGGCACCCATCTCTGCCTCATAAGACTGTCCCTGCAGCCAATTCCTCTGATGGCTCCTCTGCCAGCACCTCCCCTGCCTCTGGTCTGTCTAATACCAGACCGTAATCCCCAGATACATTTTTTTAACAAACCACTATGTATGCAACATTACAAAGCTAGCAAACATTTTAATGCAGGTCTGAATCATGCCATCAGAGGACTTTATGCAATGGAAGTGGGACTTCACTGTCACAGACCTGTAACATCATTGAGCATGTTTGGATTGATGAAGTGCCATATTGCATCTCAGCCAGGATCTATGGTTTATGCATTAGTGTTATAAGCCAAGGCTACAGGACATATCTGGCATTACCAATAGGATGCCCTGTGTGGTGAAATCCCCTTAGACAAAATCAGTCTGTCAGATCTGGGAATCATGAGATCTGCCTATATGGTGCACAGATACATTGTATAAAACACCCTGTTTATTGCATAGCACGAAGTAGCTGAGGGTCTGGAAATCCTTTTCAGTTGATGTTCCACTGACTATGTGGAACAGTCAGCACCTTGATGTTGATGTGAATGCAATTAATAGCATCTAAAACGTCATAAAAAAAATTATTGAAATACATGCATACATGTTTGCGTGCGTACATACATATACAAATATATAACTATATATGCACATATCTGTGCACATGGAAACACTCCATATAATCATTCATATTAAAAAGATTTCCTGATGGCAGATGAGATTGAATACTCATTTGATCACTTCTGCTGGCATTACGTTGTGATAGCCCAACAAGATGCTGTTCTGCAGTCTATCTCAGAGTTAGTATATATAATTAGCAGAGTGCAAGCATAAAGCCCCCCCCCATGCACACACAGTTGTAGGAGGGAAGAAAACATGACTTTTTTTGATTATTTTGAGTTTCCATCTTTTATGGTTGATGTTTTGTCTTTCGTACTATTTCTATAGCACACACCTCTAACTCTTCCACCCACAGTTTGAGGAGTGGCCACCACTTCATTTTATCAAAGTTATAGAAATGCTTTAGATGCTTAGAATAAAACAATAACAGTTAATGGACCACTATAATCTGCCCTGTTCTCTGAAGAGGGAAGATTTTTATTCTCATCTTGAGAGAACTGAAAATATCAGGTACAAAGGTCCATTAAGTTCTGGCTGCTGTGTCAGCTTAATCACATGGGAATGCAGTTTTCATAGATTGTTATAAATGTCAGGGTGCATTTACTTTTCAATGTGTGCATTTACTTTTCAATGTGTGTAGTTTCTCATTTCACTTGTGACAATATTATCCTCACCATAAAGCATAAACTGTGTGAATGATGATGCTTTTAGTTTTATTCTATGAAGAAAGCTATTTGCAGCAGTTCAAGTTATGCGTTGCTTTTCAATGGCATTTCTCTTCAAAATAAATTATAAAACTTGGCAAGTAGATACTTCCGTAGTGAGGTTTGAAAAAAAAGCTCATCACCTCATTTATATTGCAGTATTGTGCAAGAATATAGAATCCTTGTGTGGTAATTGTATAGTTTGTTAAAAGGACTACTATAAGCACCAGAGTCCCAGGTGTTTGGATACCACTATTTCGCAGCAAAGGACTCAACACCTTGTAGAGCACATGCCCAGATTCTCAAGATCAAAATCAACTACATGTTTGGGGTGAGGTGGAGCAACCATGGAGAGAGCAGAAGGGAGTGGAGTGCAGTTTATGATTTCAGTTAGGAGGGAGATTTGGGTTCCAGCCACGGGGGGGCTTCAGTTTTAGGGAACGGGAAGGGACTTAAAGGTTTAGCAAGTGAGAGGGAAGTTTAGGATTAAACTTCAACTGGGACTAGTTTTAAGGGGCGAGATGGGAGTTTTAGGTTTATGGAAGGGGAAGAAACGGTTAGGGTTTGGGAGTGGAGTTTCATGGTTGGGGAGTGATCTGTGACTAGGTTAAGGAAGGGAGTTTTGGAGTTAGTATTATGGTTATGGTAATGCTATGCAGTTCACTACGGTCAGGTTGAAGTTGGCTAGGTAATTCACCATGATTAGGCTAGTTAAAAATAGAGCAAGTGGGAATAAACAAATGTGTTACAAGCTACTAACACATTAGCAGTGTATTAGACCCTTCTTTACATCATTGCATGTCAGTGAGTTTTGAGATCTGGGACATTAGACAATTCCAGCATGCAAGTAAATAGAAAATCAAATAACAGAGCAGCACAAAGCTGAGACTGAATTTTGCACTCCCAGTATAGTCAATGTTTCTAAGACTGAGAATAACTTTATACAGACAACTTCCAAGCATTCACACAGGAACTGGTACAAATGGTTGAAAACCAATCCTGCAAGCCCCAGCTTTCACTACCAATTGTGTAAGCTGCTAATACTCTGAAGTCACTGCATCCCACTCACTTGACCTCAGACTATTATAATTATGGAATATAATTGAAAGAGTCTAGGGGGTCTTATCCTGCATGAAGAATGCAAACGCATAGCACCTCCAATGCAAAAAGTTCCTATATGCTTGTTCACTGTGAATATGGGTTTTCTTACTGTTGGTCTTCACAAAAACATGCACCATTTGTACACCTTCAGAATGCCTAAACGCGTTTTAAGCGAGTGATACTGAAATACTAAAGTGGCCAGTGTGGAACCCTTACAAAACATTAAAAACTACCAGTATCCAATTGTTTTTTCTTATAATGAAAAAAAAAAAAAAGAAAAGAAACATTGATGTAAATACTTTGAAAGGCAACAGATATATTGACCAAAGATGGCCTTTTTAATTAGCCTGATCCTATATTTGGCAATTGTTTACAAGAAGAAATCACCAGTCTGCACTAAATGTAGCATTTACCTATGGTGCAGTGTTGTCAAAATTCTACCTATAACTTTCAGTGTATGCTGCAGCTGTTTTAAAAGGGAAAAGATAGCTTTATATTTACTTTGACTATAGAATGACAAGGGACAAGTCAAACAGTATAAAGCAAAGCAGTAACTTGCATCTAGTTGAAGAGCAAGTAATTCAAAATACAGATAGGTAATGCCTTTGCGTACAACTTGGGACAACCCACTGGATGCAAGTGTCCCTTTTCAGGGGCAGCCTAGGAATAACTGCCTGAAGTGACTTGGTCAGAGTCTCACAGCAGACACATGAAGGGTGAGGGAATCAAACTCTGCACTACAGAAGCAGCCCATAGCCTTAATAGTCTGCATTACAGCACCATATACCAGACAAACTGTTGTAATCAAACAGTGCATTTGACATGCTTGGTCTGAGAAAAAAAAAAAAAAATTACATGTATTCAGTCTGAAACTCATGCCTGTCATTTAATGACTGCAATCCAGTGATTTACCAGAAAGCCACAAGTTTTACAAGCAATGGATAACAGCATCTCAACTTTGCCCAAACATTCTGGACAAAGCCAAAAATAATGAAGTGACAAAGGTCCATATTTTAAGCATCATTTTCTTTTATCTGTTTGCTTACTAAGTAAAGTCACTGTATAAGGCATCCATTTCCAGGGATGACCCAGGAGCACAGGCTGACTGACTTGCTCAAAGACACACAATTGACAAATGGAAGTTGAAGGATTGTATTTTTGACTAAACACAAAGTCACATCTCTAGTAACATTTCTCACGGAAAGGCTGTATTATGCCTAACTGCTGAGTAACAAAGCATCTCTGCATATGTGGGTTTCCTGCTGAAAGCCTGCTTTACAAAACCAAATGCCCTCCACGGATCCCATTGGTTAGCAGTTCTTGTGCTGCTGGAAGGAGTTGGGGAAAGGTTGCTCTACTGAGCTACTAATGCTGACGGGTTGCTCTACAGAGAGTCGACACTGACAGACTATGTTAGTTTGCTATACAGAGCAACTTTTTTTTAGGTCATGTCGGTTCCTCCAGCCCCTACCAGTCTTTAAGCAACTAACTAGGACACTTTGCATTGGATCTGACCCTGGCCATAACCGTGTGAAATGACTGACATGCAAGTATAACAGAATTCAAGAAGAAAACACATTGTGTGGTAGTCTACATTCCCAGGGTGCATGCTCTTCAAGGCATCTAGTATGTAGGAACAGCAAACCTTATTTTTTGTTACATATGCAGCACGGTGTATCCATGGCAACTGGATAAACAGACAGACATATCTTCATCCAGATGTAAAATAGTGGATCCATGCCAACTGGATAAAGAGACATCTTCATCCAGTTGTAAAATAAAGCAAAAGTTCTTTTTTTTGTAATGGTAGGTCCTCCTGTGGCTTCATGCCCATACTTATACAAACTCCACTCACAAGCCATGGAGAAAATTGTGAACTGCAGGAAATGCTGAATCATTGCTTAAATTATAATACAGCCTGTGGTGGCTATAACGGTCTATGAAAAACATTGACAGGCAATGTCAAAGCTCATCTAATTGATTGAAAACATGCATCCTTATCTTCTTTAAATTTCATAAGTAAGGAAGTCCAGTGAGATGTATAACAAAAAAAGTGGATATGACCATATAATGAAATCACAACAACAAAACAGCATACATTTAATTTTGCAGGCTTTGCAAGTGCTTCGAGTGGACGCATATCAAACACTCTCTAGCTCTGGTTCTAGCAGACTTATTTTACTACCGAGTGCTAAATACTCCCCCCCCCCCCCAAAAAAGAATAAATAAACCTTACAAGTCTATTAAGTGGACAAAAGTGCTCACCTTATATTTTTTGTATCAATAAATACCAGTTTGAGTCAGTTTGCCTGTTCGCCGTTTTTATTTTATTAGCTTAGTGAACCTATCTATGCAGTATAATATATAATTTGTAGTAAAGAAATGGCAAATTATATATTTTGTAATTCATTCGGTTCCATTTTGCTAATAATGGAAACAGGTGGAGGAAGAAGTGAGGAAGGTAGGGATGAGAAAAAGGAGTAAAAGGTGAGTGATTTTAATTGAGGTTAAGTTTGAGTTTTTTTTGGTCAAGATAGCGTGATCGTGAATAGGTAAAATAATGTGTAAGATAGAAACATGCTATAGAGACAATTGTACGCGGTGTGAAGGAGATGGAAATACATATTAGTTTATACTTAGCCTGGGCTGTTACATGAGGAGAGCCACAAGTCGGGTAAGTGTTTGTGTAGTATTTTAAATTGGGTTAGGTTGAGGGTACTAATGGACTGGGGTAACAAATTCCAGGATTTACAGGCAGTCATCAGCGGTGTTTTTAGATTTAATTATTTGTAGTAATGATTTGTTTGCTGAGCAATGTTTACTTATGTTGGGAGTATGGCTGAAGCACATTTAGAAGAGCTGGAGTGGCTGAAGCACATTTAGAAGAGCTGGAGTTCTCAGGTTGATAGAGTACTTTATGTTCTCAAATGACATTGGATGGCTTCAAGGTGGAACAGAAGGAACATCTATTAGAAGAAACTGCCTGTAATTGCATTCATGAAACTGGAGAAGTTGCTGTAGGATTGTAGATTTGCTATATCTGGAGGATTCACAAGTACTACATGCAAACTCTGCTAACAGAACTCCACCTAAATACTGCAAACATTCCACATATTGCTTGAAATACTATTAATACTGGTGCTTCTTGCTACTCCTTTTCTATATATATTTATTTTTAATATACATTTGTTAATGATACATTTTCACATGATACATTTTCACTTGTTGCCAATTATTTAATTGTCTTGTGTATTTGCCTCCATTGCAGCCCAGGTCATGTTTGAAAAAGGTCATTTGTCCAGTCCCTATTACCAAATTTCAAATAAATAAAACTGTCTTTAAATTAGTTGTATAAAGAGGTGTTGTGTGCGTCATACCTGTACTTTATTTTAATACCAGTGTGTAATCTTGATGATTGGATGGGAAATAGGAAATTCTCCCCAGGGATCACTCCTGTGGCTTTGCTCAACAGGGGCACAGGAAAATTTTATTGGGTGGCTAAAGCCAGGGTACCTTTTTGGCTAGACTTATATAGGCCCTAGGGCTAATAGCCTAGTTACCTACCTATGAGTGAAAGCCATTTTGACTGTGTGACATTCTATGATTGGAAGATGCATAGTAGAAGACAGTTATTTTGTACTCTACATATTTAAGAGGTTATGCTTGACTGTCAAATTGGCAAAGCAGAGGTTTAGAATTGTGTTGACCTGAAGAGATCGTACCAGGCCACAAACAACAACCTAATGGATTGTGTTGGTGATTGATGCCTTTGTGTCAGTAATATGCATTACTGCAGAAAGGAATAAAAAAAATGTATTCATCCATTACTAGACCAGGAAGGTGATGAGCAGCACTGACATAATAGGGCGGCAGCTTATTTATTATTAGATAATATAGCAATAACCCCCGCCTGGGTGTGGGTAATGCTGGATTTACCCATGGCTGGTGTGGTTTTGGTCATGAGGGTGAAGATAGAGTGGCCAAACAAAGCCAACCGTGGGTAAATCCAGCATTACCCATACCCAGGCGTGGGTTATTGCTGTTATACAATGACATTAAAGAAAAAAAATAAATAAATAAATTACTTTTCTTAAATAATGGCATTGTATAATGCCTCCTTGCTGCCCTTCCGCAGCTGTCTGGTATTCTGCGGCAGTTCTGATGTACTGCGCATGCTTATGCCTATGCAGTACATCAGAGCTGTGGGAAAAAAGCAACGGAGAAAGCAAGATCTCCATTGCTTTTTACAAACTGCTATGTTAAAGGAGTTTAACATAGTGAGACAGCTTTTTAAAAAAAAAAAAAAAAAAAAAAAACAGAGAATCTCCATTGCTTTTTTTAAAGCCATCTTGCTATGTTAAACTCGTTTAACATAGCGAGACAGTGTGAAGCAATGGAGATCTCACGTTCTCCATTGCTGTAAAGAGTTATAGTAATGGAAAAAGTTCAGGCGACCGGACCTTTTTCCATTACTATAACTCTGATTTACAACGTGCATGCTGACCAATCAGCGTGCATGTTTTTGAATATTAATGGGGGGGGGTCATTGTATAATTTGTGGTTGCTCATTCTTTGAAGTGTTTGATATTTGATGATATAATCAGACAGAAAGGGTGAGAGGACAGAAACATGGGGTGACAAAAATACATATCTAGTGAAAACTGTGATTTAAAAATAATTTATAGTTTCAAGGAATAACTAAAGTTTTGGCAACTTGTCAGAAGTTCAAAACTGTATGAGAATCCCACTACTTCAAAAATACACATTGCAATTCTCCGTAACAGGGAAATGTGAAACTCACTGCCTATTGAAAGCAAATCTTTGGAGGGTGCAAATCACTATACCGTGATGCAGAGATCTGTACCGGTAGCCTAAATTACTTACACATACTAACTTCAAGATTGCTGTACCACGGATAAGATGGAATTCCCCTGCATTCAACTTTTAATGCAATATCTCCTCTTATAGCATTAAACTTTCACATTTCCAAGGAGCACGTTTATTATCTTTGAACATTCCATGGAAATAAACTAATTTGCTCAAGAGCTGGAGAAAAAACAAAAAGTAAAAGCAAAATCAGGGACAATTTTCAATTATTAATGTAATTCATTTAGAAAACAATAGAACAGGTTTTGCATCAATGTTCATTTTCTAAAGAAATGAAAGTATTTAATGTCTGGCATTACTAATTGCAATCCTCAGTGAATTACTAGAAAATAGAAACATTTTTACAAGGGATAGGACAAAAAACTTCTGCAAAATCAGAACATTTGAGTTCTGTGAATGGAAACCCCATTTGTTTCAATATGGCTGTGTTAGTGTACAGCAGGTAACAGTTGGCTTTGGTGCTGCATGACAAGGTGGCACTGGTTCTCTTCTCACTCCGGAAGAGACCACTCACTCTGCAATGCAGGATAGGGGGTGCTGTCCTTCAGATGAGAAATTAAACCAAGTTCCCATCTGCTTTAGTTAGTAACGGATATGGATATAAAATGATCCTATGGCACCCGTTGAAAAAAAGTACCAAATACCATGGTCAAATGTCTCCATTAATTTAAATACCACCTCAGAACCTCCCTGAAGATAGGCCAATAGTCTAGTGGGACTAACAGAGTTAAAGGATAAATAAAAAACAATTCATATATGATGCAGATGTCATCAACCACACATTCTCCTGAACTGGCCATAGGTATGCTACTTGCTAAAACTGAAGTAACAGTTGAGACATTGCACATATCAGAATTAAGAAAGACAGCCCCCAAAAATCCCAGCCCACCCTAACTACTTAAACCTAAATGTACAAAATTTACAATTGTTAACTGGATAGTGTCAACTGGGTTGGGGGGAAAAAACGCTTTCAGCAAAGACCCAGCCAGAAAAGCTCCACAACAAAAACATTAAGGTACAAGCAGCATACTTTTAGCAGGTTGCTAATATGTAAATGAGCTTAAAAAGTTTATAGCAAAATAGAATACAAATATAAACATACATGTTTCAGGAATACTATTTTTTTTTTTTATGAGGTACACAAGTCATGTAGCTTTATAAGACGAGTCACTTCTGAAAGCCCAAAACTGGTCATAGTTTTACAAGTTAAGTCATCTGAAGGAACAAAGATTAATAAAGATAAGACAGATAGTGGGATAGACCTATGTGGGATAAGCACTATTTGGGCTAGGACGTGAGAGATGAGGGAAAATAGGAATATTAGCTGGGAGCAATACAGGGCCATAGCCAATTTAGTCTTTCAGAGTAGTTTTAAATGTGGACAGGTTGGGGCTTTCAGTTATCTGTTGAGGAAGGGTGTTCCAATCTTTGGCTATTTTATGGGAGTTGCGGGAGTCTCAGATAGTTGTGAGAGTGAGTTACTTTTAGCATTAGTTTGTTGGATGACCTGAGGAGTCTACACTGTTTGGCTGGACTAGGTTTGATAGAGCTGGGCAGTCAGTAGGGATAAATATGATTTTATGGGCAAATGAAAGTTTTAGTAATAGGTTGGGAAGTTCTAGCCAGTTGAGCTGTTTGAGAGCAGTGCAGTGGTGTGTTCTGTGGGGTTGGTTGTGACAAAGTTTATTTAGGTCAGTTTTTGATAGGTTAGTAAAGACCTCAGAGCAGTATAGGAGGGTGAATAGCAAGTGGGATCTTGCAGTGGCCAGTCTAGCTTGTTGTGTTAGGTAAGGTTTAACTCTGTATAGAGCACCTAGTTTAGAGTGGATTTTGTTTTGATGGTCAGATATTTTTATCAAATTTTAGTGAGTCATCTATGGTTACCCCTAGCAGCTTAGTCAGTCTGATTAGTGGGCTCTATTTCTGTACTGTTGTTAGATAGTATGGAGAGATATTGGGTACTGGGTTTGGTAGATTTTAGAGAAATTATGATTTGTCTTATTTGGATTTAGGATGAGTTGGTGGCTGGTTAGGTGCTTCTCAATCTCCTGGAATGATAGCATTTTGTGTTGGAGTTCTTGTGGGGAGTGGGCTGAGCAGATAAGGGAAGTCTCATCTGCACATTGGATGATGCTGGCATGTTGGGTGGCAGTATATAGATTGGTCAATATTATGAAGAGGAAGGGTCCATGTATAGAGCTTTGTGGTACCCCTGTGGTGACTGGTAATGGTGGAGAGAGGCTATTTGCCCATTTAATGGCCTATTAATGGTCAGATAGATAACTGTGAAACCATGTTAGGGGTATGGTACTGTTAAGTGGCAAGTTTGATGAGGAACAGCTGATGGGACACTGTCAAAAGCTTTTGACATATCTAAGAAAATGGCTGAGACTAGTTGCCCTTCATTTCTGAGGTGGCGAATGGTCTTTACGAAGGCTGAGTTAGTACTGTGTTTAGGCCTGAAGCCATGCTGGGTACTTGAGAGTAGGTTGTTGGTACCAAGGTGATTCATTTGTTCCTGGTGGATACATTTCTCTAGAACTTTGGCAAGGGGAGATAGAATAGCAAGGGGATGGGATGGTAGTTAATTATGTCTCTAGATGGACCGCCCTTTGAAGTGGTATGATACGAGAGATTTTCCATAATTTGGGAATGTACTGTTCAGAGATGGAGCAGTTTATTAGTAATGATATGAGGTAGGCGATGGATGGGGCAGCTAGGTTTAGGTATTAGTTTGGAAGTTGGTCAGCAGCTAAGTAGCAGGGTTTTAATTTACTTAGGAGTTTATGTAGGAAGTTGGAATGGGAATAAAGGAGGAGCTTAGTCATTAGAGGGAGGGGACAGTGAGTGGTGGGATTATTTTGTTGTCTAGAAGAGAAAAGTAATAGAGTTGATGTAGTGGGAATTGAACACTTGTACACTTAATTTAGCTGAGAGAAGTAAAATATAATTGCCATATAAACGGAAAGACAATTTTTACTTACCAAAATATAAAAACAAAAATGTAACTTTACATACAAAATACACACAAAATACCCACCAATGAACTCTGCCTACTAACTCAATCCCATATAAAGGAAATTCAGTTTTTATAAGGAAAATTAAAATAAATGAATAAAAACTAAAGTAAAAAATTGGAAGGCAGCATTCCTGGCAAAATGAAGCCCATTTAAATGATCTAATTAAACTAAGCTAAAAATAAATACTCTGTAAAAAATAATAAAGTCTAACATAACTCTCACTAAACTAATGAAATGTGTCTAATTAATGAATTGTCAAAAATATACTACAAGTAAATAAAGTCATTAGCCAGACATGTCATTCATAAAATCCTATGCAAGTAAAGGAGTCCATTAGTAATTGGGCAATACTACTATAACAGAGAAAAATCAATATGTGGTGATCCAGTCCATGTGATACTTTAATTATCTTGTACTGCAGAACTTCAGTTCACTTATAATGTTGTTACGGATGACAGAACTTGATCCTTAAATCTACGGTAAAATGTATTTCACAGTTCACCATACTCATGCACAAAGTCATGCATAAACATTCACATATTGCTTATATGCTGCTATCTCTTTCTCTAATTTTATATATACATGGAGCAAAATTTCCTTTTGTTGACTCACTGTTTTGTTGAAATATGCCCTTTCTACAGGTGATTGTGTGATCTCAGAGTTAGTATATGCAACTAGTAGGGGATATGGGAGGGGGTGCACCATGGGGTGTCCTTACCTCCCCCACAAAATATATTACTTTGTTGCATTTGTTGAATGAGAAAGTCTGCAGGAAAGCACCAAAATCACATCAAGATTTAAAAACGCATGCATAGAAGACATGTTGTAGAGCTCAGTTCTACTAAAAAGATGCACTGCAAAACAATAACTACATATAACTAGAAACATAAGCAGGATATATTATAAAAGTCTGGTATTGCTTGTCCCGGGGGGTTAGCCTTGGAGCATGCACTATAGGGTGTCAACATGCTTTTATACATGCATAGACGTAAAGCACAAACACGGGGCTGACTATCCATAGTAGATCCATAAATGTGTGAGCGTGTTTGTGGTAACATTTAAAATTAGTTGACTGCTTGTTGCATTTCCTTGACAGGAAAGCTGATTGACTTTTTGCAATATTGATATAATACTGGGGTTGAGGGGTACGCCCTTCCCCAGTACATGTTGATTCCTCAGAGGCAGAATATTTAATTAGCAGTCAGAGTGTGTGTGCATGCATGCCTATATGTTTATAGATTTTACCTACAGATAGACCAGTATAACAATATACATACAGTTTTTATACATTTAGTTGACAATGAGTGGCACACGTGTTGCAGCATAAATTTGTGGCTGCGCATTTGGGTGAATACCATTTGGGTGAATTCCAAGTTTATATGGTGTAGGTGCATGTACGAGTATGCAGGGAAATATATATTTGACTGAAGGTGGCATTGTGAGAATGCCCAAAACAGTACAGCCACACAATCAGACCAAAATAATTGTGACAAATAGAGCCAAGGACCCTTTCTCACCCCCCCCCCCCCAAGAACAGGCCAAATGCAGGCAAAAAGAAAGTGGCATCTTACAATAATATTGAGGATCATTTAAAATGAGAAAGCACTTCTCAGTGGTAGCCTTAAGTCACTCCACAATGCCATGCTCCCACTTTATCTGCTAAAAATGCTTTAATAGAGTTATTGTAACAAACTATCTAAAGCATCATGTTCATCATACTTGTGATGATCGAACCATGAAGGAACATTATGTATCACAGTGTTATTGCTAAACGTAGCTACTATTGGATTCACAGGTGGTTTGAATCTAGGTCTATTCCTAAAACCACTGTCAATTTTCAATTTTCCTCAAAACAAGTAGTAAATTTAACTTGTTGCCAAAAGCTTATACATCATGGATGGGCTTAACATATGCAAGACAAAAAATAAACCTTTATTCAATAAAACAAGTTCATTCTATAGTCAGAAATGTTGCAGACCAATGAATTCCTATCATGGGGTTGGGGATGAGGAGCACAAGTTTATTTCACAGTGTTTCCATCAGTTTGCTGCACACATCCATCATTTTTGGGTTTACACCTCCATCTTTTGAAAATGGAGGCAAACCATTGGAGTGATTAGGTAACCATTTTTTTGGCAGGGGGTAATTAAATTCACCGTGTCTGTAGCAGACAGAAAATCTTCAGTGGTGCAGAAGACTAAGAACACAGGTGTTAAGGAATACATATTACTGAATTTACATATTACTGAATTTAAACCAAACAAAATTTTAAACCAAACAAAAAGAATCACTGGAGTATGTACAAAAACATTTAATATTTTAACTTGCAAATAATGACTATTTTGTATAATATACTGTAGTGCACTGTTCCAGCATTAGGCAACCAAGGCAGTTGCCTAAGGCCACTAGCCAGGGAGAGGGGCCCACTGGCCAGGGGGCTGCCAGAATTGCATTTCTTCAAGGAAACACACATTATGAGTTACAAGTTCATAATGAATAAGCCAGTAAATTCATTGAACAAACACAAATGCAAATCAACAAGTTGTGTATGATTACCAAAAGTAATGATCAACTCTACCCCCATACCCCAGAAATTAAATATACAAACTCAAGGCCAAATCAACTCAAAGAAAGGGGAATACAACTTTGAATTTGAAAGGGGAATTTAAAATGGTCAATCTAATGAGCTTCAAACTACCTATATAAAAAAAAAACACACCTTTAGTTAGTACTATACTAAAATGTGAAAAAGAAGTCATAACATCTGCCAGGACCTGAACTATGAATTAAAGATAGCTCATCATTTGTCAATGGTTGGCTGTACTCCTGCACATTTAGCCTTTTTAAAGTATTAGAAATGTTACTGCTTTTTTTGCTTCAAGCTAAAAAGAAAAAGCTATATTTAAAAAAGCAAAGTAATTCTGTTAACTGTCATTTTACAAAGGTGTATAAGGGTGACAAAAGATGAGACCCGAGATTCACTGAATGTGCCCTAGTCCTCATCGCTCCTGCATTACATGGAGCAATAAGCTGTCAACATTCAGGCATTCGGTAAGCAGCAAGGGAAGGTGCCTTTAGCATTGCTTACCAGTCAGACAGTAAAAATTGTTCACATTCCCTTTGCCTTTCATGAGGAAGTGCTCTTGAATTCCACTTGTATTTGGAGGAGAGAATGCAGGGGAAGAAAATAACAGCATGACAAAGACAAATGGACTTGAAAGACTTGGTCTGCCCAAGTTTAGTGCCTTTTGTGAAAAAGGACTGTTGCACAGTGTACAAAATACCAATGTACTGAATAGAATATGGCTCTTTTCAAACTGTAGAACAGCACTAGTCTAGATTCATGGTGCATCACTTTGTATTAAAATTCCATTTTCTTTACACATGAATGCATTTGAAGATTTCTCTATGTCCTGTTAAAATACTTTTGTTGGGATTCATAGACAACTGCTGCATACCTGCATAGTAGTAAATGGTCTGAAGCATCAAGAGTGACACAGGCCAAAGTTAATCAAATATATATTAGGCTAACATAACATCAACAAAATAAGGAGAGTTATAGGGAAAAATGCCAAGTATATTATGAGAGGGAACAATGCTAAGCTAGTACATAGGATGAGGAGTGCTATATACAGGTGTATGCGTGTCTATCATGACGACATCACTAACAAGGCAGGTTGGCATGCCACAATTCATGTGCACTCATGAGCACAGAAAGTCACATACCTCACACCAAATAGTTACTGTGGGGTCAGCACAGTAAAGTGCTAATCAAGTTCATAATTTAAGTTAAAAGGAAAGGGAGAGAGAGGAAATTAGGAAAGGGGAAATAAACAGATGGCAGATGAAAAAAAAGGAAGTGAATGTTTGTAATGGAGTAGAAGGCCCCATTTTAATACAAGTGGGAGGAGTTGGTGGGGTAGGTGGACAGAAAAGGCTAGTGAAGACATATATAGATAAAGGAGAGAGTCACACAAGCAAACAAAGTATGACAAATGGTTCAGTATGCACATAAGGTGAGAGGATGAAAGTAGATGGGTACAGGCTGACCAGAACATATACAGCTGGTGATGGGGAGTACTGGGCAATGAGCAAGGCAATGGGGTGACAATACAAAGGTAAACCAGGATGGGAATAGGGCAGGACCCTTGAATGATTGCCAAGCTGGCCCACATGGCAAAACTCAGTCACTTCAGTGGCTGGTAACATAGGCATACTATATCTTGGGTGGCCAGATGGCTTGGGTCTGATGGTCATGCAATAAGCCATGAGGTACTGCATGGTAGAAACAAAAATCACAAACTGGATAAATAGCCAGCTTTCACCTCAGAACAAGATTAAAACAAAAATAAAATGAACTGACCACGGCTTGGTGAATTCAACAGTTTTAATAAATCACATAAGAGTAAGCGTTTTCACAATTTACAACTAATGTCTTCAGACTCCATTCATACGAATAAAAACTAAAATTTAAACTACTACTAACCAATCAAGTACCACATTCAATATGACATCATTAAATGGCAACGGTTACAAATTCTAAACTTTAAAAAGCAGTGTTCAGAATAATAAAAATGTCCATGTAATTAAAACCAATAAAAATCAATGTTTCGAAGACCTAGCTTTCAAGAAAGGTTTCAGATACACCATTTAACCCTGGTGGTTTGTCCGCCTGTAATTGTAGTATCCATTTTTCCTCTGCTTCTACTCCATCACCCCCTCTAATTTTTTGTTCAACAATCTCTATCACCATGAAATTAAACATGCATTGTGTATCCTCAGCACGTTTCGCTAGAGCATTGGTGTCTTATTGGTTACATCTCTTTACATGTTCCAATACAAGTTCTTTTAAGACATCTATTAGTTTTCCCTATGTAAAAAAACAAAACCTTTAGTAAAAAAACTAAAAATAGACAAAGTTCTGTGTTTTAGTCTTCAGAGAAATTAATTTCTATGTCACAATTCATGGTGGGGTGTGAAAAACAGATTTACTATATAGGTAACTACATGCCATGCAGTTCCTGCATGGGAACGTACCAATTCTTTGGTATTTTTTTGGACATCTATTGTTACTTTTTTGTAACAGTTGTCTGAGATTTCTTATTGCTAAAGCAGAAATGCGGTGCATCAATAACCCCTTCCAATTCATTAATTGACCTTAGAATGTTAGTTTTTTTCAAATATTGAGCAAAACCTCCTGGTGTTGCTAGAATAACTCACTGGAAACCAAATCATATTCGAACCATTCCTGCATGTATTGTTTTCCATATTAGTGGTGTCAGAGAAGTAGGGTTTACCTTTGCCTTCCTTTTCTCTGACACATACTTAATATTATTCCTAATATGTGCATCACTGTAACCTCTTTCTTTAAATTCTTTTAATGTTAGTATTTCTGTATCTAAGCAGCTAGCTCTCAAACTGTCCTCTAATGACATTTTTACATAAATGTCCTGGATTATCTTGTGGAGAAAACTATTTTTATGGCCAGGTTTTTTTATATACAGAAGTGAGAATGTGTTTATTACCTTGTTTAAACAACTTAACATCCAAACAGTCAATGACCTCATAAGAGTATGGATATGTAAATCTTACAAAAATCGGTGGTACTATTGTAAATGCTCGGTTGTTCCAATTCTTCAGTAGTACCCCCCATAACAAAAAACACAATCTACAAAACGTGTATACCACAGAATCTTACTTTGGTATTCATTGCCATGCAATAGAGGATTCATTTTGCATGCCACTAATACTAGGTTGGCGTAGTTATTTGCACAGGCTGTGCCCAGCCACGCCAACCTTTTGTAAATAAACATTTTCATTGAACACAAAAACATTTTCCAATATAATTTCAAGGAGGTCACAAATCAAATTAATTTTGTCAGCACTGCAAGTCTTTTTATCATTTCATAGTTCACATATCTTTCAATGCCCCAATTATTGGGTATCACTGAACAATCGTGTAATGACCATGGAGACCAACATAATTTCTATTAAAGTTCAAAATTTTATTATACAACAAATTCAAAAATGCCTTAGTGTCCCCAAGTACAGTCTCATGATTCTAAAACTGGATGTAGACATTTCTCAACCTAGATCGATACGGCTTCTGTAGCCCATTCTTTGCTTCAGACTATGGGTCTCATAGGTGGGCAAGTCATAATTTTAGGGACTTTGGGAAGTCCATAAATCATTGGTATGAGTGGGTATTCTATTTGGAAATAGTCTAACAATTCTTCAGTAATCTGCCTTGTTGCAAGTAAATCAAAAATTATCAGAGACCCTATCTATAAATCCATCTGCCAAAATTTGATTTGTGACCTCCTTGAAGTTATATTGGAAACAATGTCCATTTTCAATGAAAATTTTTATTAACAAAGGGTTGGCGTGGCTATGGGCACAGCCTGTGCAAATAGCTATGCCAACCTAGGATTAGTGGCATGGGAAATAATCTATTGCAGGGCAATGATTACCAAAGTAAGATTCCGTGGTATACACGTTTCGTAGATTATGCGTTTTTGTTATGGGGGGGGGGTACTACTGAAGAATTGGAACAACTGACTGAGTATTTACATAGTACCACCAATTTTCTAAGACTTGCATATCAGTACTCTTGAGATCACAGACTTTTTGGATGTCAAGTTATGTAAACCAAGTAATAAACATCACTTCTGCATATAAAAAACCTAGCTGTAAAAACAGTATTTTCCACAAGACAAGCATGCATCCAGGGCATGTATGTAAAATGTCATTAGAGGACAGTTTAAGAGAGCTAGCCACTTACATAATACAGTTGAAGGCTTAGATACAGCAATGAAAACAGCTTCAACAAAAACAAGTTAGCAAACTGTGCAAATCAATAGGTAAATCCCAAAGCCACAGGACTCGAAGCCAGATATTAAAGTGCACAAAACTTTAAAAGTCACGGCACACCAGTACATAAACCAAGTGCTTTCACCCAGCTCCTGCTAGGCTTTCAAGGAATGAATAGATATAGAAATACTAACATTAAAGAATTTAAAGAAAGATGTTACAGTGATGAAGACATTAGTGTCAGAGAAAAGGAAGGACAAAGGTGAACCCTACTTCTGACACCACTAATATGGAAAATACATGCAGGAATGGTTTTGAACGATTACGTTTCCAGTGACTTATTCTAGTAACATCAGATTTTCAATTTGAAAAAAAATGGAACATTCCAAGGTCAATTAATGAATTAGAAGGGGTTATTGAGGATACACCCCATTTCTGCTTTAGCAATAAGAAATCTCTCAAGAGACAACTCCGTTACAAAACAAGTAATAGACGTCCATTAAAATCCCAAAGCGATGGTACGTTCCCATGCAGGAACTGCATAGCATGTAGTTACCTATATAGTAACTCTGTTTTATCACACCCCACCATGAATTTAGACAGAAATTAATTTCTATGCGGACTGTAAAACACAGCACTTGGTCTATTTTAGTTTTTGTACTAAATGTTTTGTTTTTTTACATAGGGAAAAAAAACAGAAGCCTTAAAGAATGTATATTGGAACATGTGAGATATAACCAATAAGAAAGACACCAATGCTCTAGTGAAACGTGCTGAGGATATGCAACACATTTCATGGCGTTTGAGATTGTTGAACAAAATATTAGAGGGGGTGATATAAATAACAGAGAAGAAGCAGAGGAAAAATGGATACTATAATTACAGGGGGACAAACCACCAGGATTAAACGGTGTAGTTTCACTGAACACTTCTTGAAAGCTAGGTCTTTGAAACATTGATTTTACTGGTTTTAAATTACATGGACATTTCTATTATTCTGAACACTGCTTTTGAACGTTAGAATTTTTAATTGTTACCAATTTATGTCATATTGAATGTGGCACTTTATTGGTTAGTAGTAGTTTAAATTTAGTTTTATTTGTATGAATGGAGTCTGATGAAGTGATTAGTTGTAAATCATGAAAGTCCTTACTCTTGTGTGATTTATTAAAACTGTTTGAATTCACGAGCCGTGGTCAGTTCGTTGTTTTATTTTTGTTTTAAGGTACTGCATGGTGCCTAGCTGGGCGTCTAGTTGTCGATGCACCTCGGGTGACACTAGTGTAAGCAAACAATAGCAAAATGTGATGACAGACCCCCCCCCCCATGCCACTATCAGGAAAGCAGTCCATACCCACTTCCTGCTAGGGGATCTACATCCATCTGCTGAGCAGATGGACCTAGCACCAACAATATCAGCCAGCTCATGCCAAAGTGACAGATGTTACTCTGGAACCTCAGTCACAACTACACCTTCAGAATAATAAGGAAAGAACACATTAGTACAGACATAGTAGACAAACAAGTCTGGTTAAGCAGTAAAGACAGATACATGACATATGTACCCCTTCTACAAAAACAAAATTGCTCCCAGCTCCTGCAACATCCAGCCATGTTAAGTTGTCACTCATCAGCTGCTGTGAAATGAATTTTACACACTTCCAATACACAGGTATAATAGGAAGAAAATTAGAAAAGAAAGCTTACAATACAGAGTCTCTCTCAACATCAGTTTCTCACTGCTGCAGCAGGTCAAGGTAACCTTGCCAAAAGTTCCTACATAAATGCAAACACCATTTGTCATCTGGGCAAGGTCATACCAGAAATCCAAGGGGCCATAATACTACCTAAGCAAGTGCTCAGAAATGTCCTGTGCAGGAAGAAGGCATCTTGCTCTCCCCAGCACAAAGCAGATCTTCATGTTTTAGTACCAGAGAAACTCATGATTTGAGTACAGTACTGGCACACTGAAGGACCATTAACAGTAACTCCAGTATGCAAATACATAGTTCTGACAAAGTGATATTCATAACACATTACCTGGGTGTTGTCAACCCTTTGTAGCCCATGTCGTGGCACTAAGGGACACATTTCACTAGAGCTGCTCTCAGCTAGACCGGATATCACATTGTTTTCCAGATGTGAACAGGCCATACTTAAAGGTCCTTGGTAGCAAGACAGGAAATCTTTGAAAGAGTGTGTGAAAGAACACTTACAGATGAAAACGTGTTGAATACAGGACTTTAGTACTTTTATATCCGCTTCCATAGAGTTAGTGTAGAGACACAAAAATCTTCTTTGTAATTTACCACAGCAGTAAAGAGTTCCAGGAACCACACAAACCAAAGTCCAAACCACAAATCCAATTTGACAGAAAAAACAAAATGCAATAGAGTGCTTTCATCTTTAGCAAAGACTTCAGAATTCAGAGTTCCCTTACTAATTGGAATAAATTCTGATAAAGTTTTATACAGGCCACACAATCAAAAAAAGGATTAATGAGTTGAGAAAAACAGTGAAAAGTTACATTTAAGGACCAAAAATTAGGTAATTCCAATTCAGCGTCAAAAGCACTATTTATATCTAAACCCAATATGGTTAATCCTTGCTTTCTGCAAGATCTATTATGGATAAAACCCTTAATATTATCATACGTATTTCTATTTATTATGAATCCCATTTGATCCTCAATCAGTTGTGGTAAAAATTGTTGTATTCTAAACAGCATGTATAGCCATAAAAATATTTAAGTGATATTGGTTTATACGACAATCTGCTGGATTTTTATCTGCCTTCAATATCGGAGTAATGAATGTATATTTCCAAGATGGTGGTACTTTATGTCTTTAATATAAAGACAACTTTGCGTAATATATGAAGAGCTTCTTTTGGCATTATTTTATATAATTCCTATATTATGCCATCATTCCCTGGAGCTTTATTTGGTTTTAGATTAATTTGATTTTTAAATTTCAGCCAGTTGTATGGGTTTATCTGACAGAGGATCAAACAAAATAAATCTTTTTACTAATGTGTTTTTTAATGAATGTTTTGATTAAATCTTGGGAGTCCATCTTTGCTTCGATTAAATCTTGGGAGTCGAATCTTTGCTTCATTTTTTTTTTTTAACAAGTGAGTTGTAAACATTTTTAAAACTCCACGATGGCTGTTGCATTTATTTCCAGTTTGATGACTGGGGAAGTCCATTGGACTCAAGGAGCCCGTTTTCAGTGGAGGCCCAGGGAGAAAAGCTCTCAAACAAAATACAGTGGGATACAGAATACAATACAAAATACAGTAGGATACATATTCAAGTAAATACACAATACAAGTACACAGAAAATGCAAAGTAGAAATACAAAAACCGATGCTGTTTAAAGAAAACTATTTACAATATTGGTTTAAAAACTGTTGCAGTTATCAAGTTGATGACATTAGTAAGTTTGGAGTTTTAATTTATAATAGCATATTGGAATAAACAAGATTTTCTAGATATGGGAGTTTGCAATGTAGAAAAAGATGGAGTACTGATGAGTTATTTCTTGAAGGGTTAAAAGGGGGGGGTTGAGCTAGGTTGGGAGAAAGCAGGTACATGTCCAAATAAATGAGAGGTAGGAATGAAGCAGAATTTTAAAAGTTTCACATTATCTAGTGTCCTTAGGGTAGGAGGAATTCCATTTTTTGGCTACAAAAGAGATGTTGTCCAGGTGGATGGTTAGGTTTACGGACAATTAAGTTTTGGTGAGCTGACCTAATAGTTCTATTAGGGACGCAAGGGAGTAGGATGTTTGTAAGGGTAGGGCATTTGGTAGGGTTGAAGAGTAGTTTATGGACTGTTGGAGGTAGCCCAGATAGATCTCTAAATTGGCTAGAATTCCCAAACCAAGGGCAATACAATGATGGAAGGAGTTTTTGGAGTTGGTGGCAAATTTGGAAATTTTGTTATAGCAGTTTTCTAATTTAGAAGTGATGGATGCAGATTAATAGGGGTGTGCCACACATTAGGGAGGGAGGGAAGGAAGGAAGTAGAGGCAAGAGTATGTCTGGTATGGTGCGAGAGTAAGTGATGAACCAAGTTTATGATGGGTTTTCTTTAGGTTTTGAAGAATATGGTAGCTAAATTTTAGGTGCTCATCTATAGTTACACCTAGTAGTTTGGCATGGGGGACAATTTCAATAGGAGAGCTGTTTTGGCTTAGAACTTGGAAAGTGGCTTTGTCGAAAGGGAAGAATTTTGATGGTGGGAAGATTAATATTTTGGATTTGTTTGCATTTAGGGAGAGGTGGTTATGGAGTATCCAGGCCTCAGTTGAGGTGGTTATGGAGTATCCAGGCCTCAGTGGTTGAGAAGGCAGATGGAGTCCTTGTTAGAAGTTCAGGGAGATTAGTGGCAGAACAGACTAAGGTTGAATAGTCTCTATATTGGATTACTTTGGCACTGGGTAAAGCATACTGAAATGTATCAGCATTGGACCAAGAATAGATCCCTGGGGTACACCAGTGGGGATGTGGAGAAAAGCAGAGATATTTTCTCCATTTTACAACCTGAAATGCGTCAGACAAGTAGCTTGAGAACCAGGAGATGGTACTTTTGAGATTTAGGTTTGAAAGGTGGCTCAGTAGATGGGTGTGGGCAATAGTATCAAATGCCTTAGAGATCCAGCAGCACTGGAGACTTATTTCCCTGGAATCCTGAGCACAGTTGACCATCTAGGAATGAGGAGAGCTGTTGTGCTGTGTCCATGTTGGAATCCATGTTATGTTGGTGTAAGTTGGTTTTCGGTTACCCAATTAGCTTCCAAAACTAAACTGTTCAATTAACCTAATCTATGCATGAATTTAGGATTTGTAAAATTTGATCTTTTCTAAATTTATCATTTTTATTATTTAAAATACTTCTTGAATCTATTTCTTCCATTTTTTATCCTGACTTGAGTGCTCTGTTGCAAATCAATTTTCTCTTGTACATTAGATCCTTATCCCATTGCCTTAAGGGCATACCAATTTTTTATTCTGCCATTTAAATGAGCTTTTAAAACATCCCACACTTTTCAGATGCTTCATCCTTTTCATTTTTAAAAATGTTTGAACCTCTGTTAAAGAAATCTTTAAAATCCTTGAACTATGCAGATATCCTTTTTATTGCAATCTATTAACATTAAGCTACAATTCAAAAATGGGAATGTAATTGTCTTTACTTTGCTCAAGTTATTTCAAATATATACACAGTCTATTCTTGAATAGGATCCACGTCTATGTGAGATGTAGGTACAGAAGAGAGCCCTGGTCTGAGAATTCATCAATATCTTTAATTTGAATTAATCTATAAAGTCTCTCAATTATTTCACTGATGCTGGTATTTTTTTTTTTTACTAGTGTTAGAATCTTAATTTAATATACAATTAATGTCTGTCATAATGATCTGTCCTTTTGGGTGTTATGCTATATTTTCCAACTGTGACTTGACTGTTTTTATACCAAACACCTGGAATAAAACATTTGAGGGAATACCGAACTCCATTAAAAATATCTACTGTGCAGAACATTTAGGCAAAGGTGGGACGTTTCTCCATAGTACAGCCACCCCCTCTTCTTTTGCTTACATTGGGAGCCACGTAAAACAAATTGTTTTGAAGTTTATTTGTATCTTTCTGTAACAAGTTTCTTGTAGTAAAGAAATCTGTGGAGTATGCAGATTTAGAAACCAAATTACTTCTCTTGCAACTGTTTAGACCATTTATATTGATAGAGACAGTTTTGTTGCATCATGTTCCATGTATTAATGGATATATAATACAGATTTCTTTTGAATGTATTAATTGTATTATATTCCTTTTATATATGATATACTGTTTAATATTTTTTAGGATTTGTAGACCTATAAAAAAAGATTAACAAAATTCAACATTCTTCCCTTTCATGGATTCTAAAACTAGTTTGAATAGAGAAGCCAAAGTGAATAGAGAAGCCAAAGTGACCTTCTTGGTTACTTCTAAGTTAAAACATACCAAAACCTCTTGCCTGCTACTTTGTAAACTATAAATTAATAAAGCTCCATACATTATAAAGTCGCATCAAGTTTTTGAATAATAAGTGTTCTGTTATCTCCATCTAAATTTAACAGTTCTGTACAAAAATGCCAGTAGTTGGGTTACAATTTTAAAACATGTATAATCAGGTTAGTGTAAAATTCAATTCTGCGCAATCATAAATGATTGTTATTAGCTTTCTAAATAGTTGAAGTGCTAGAAATACAACTCCTCCAAATTCTAAAAAAAGCAAAATAAAGGGTAAAGTCATGACCATTATGTATGTCACATGTTTTAAGTATTTGAGTAATCTTAGTAGGTTTATCTTTATACAATTGGTGTAGGTTTATCTTTATACAATTGGTGTTCCATTCAAATTATGGTACAAATATGCTCAAGACTGAAATCTTGTATAGGTCATCCTTCTAAAGTCACTGTAACACTATAAAAAGTAAATTCTACAACATTCACTGCCATGTGCTTAAAAAATCAGTACTGTGTTATGTGAATATCCATACAAAGAAATATCCCATTTCCTTCCCTTTCTCCCCATTCCCTTTTTCTGCCCCCTTCCCCCTTTCCTTCTCACCTCCCTTCTTAACTTTTCCCCTTTTATCCCCCTTTCCCTTCCCTATTAGTGTGATAGAACTATGGTGTCCCTTAGTCTTCTCTGTATTTTGCCTATATAAACGAAAATATACCCTGTGCATGAAATTTCTAAACTACTGCACTATCACACAAGGAGGAAGCCATCTCATCAGGAAGTACAACTACAGAAACACATGCATTTTAACACCCATTACGCAGAACAAATAATTTTTAGTCTGCAAAGTTAGTTTATTATCCTCATCCAACAAGCTGTTGAGGCTGTCCATACAAGGAATGTTCTAACATTGTCAGAATTGGGGATAGATTTTGGCAGGACCTCAGTATTATAACCCAAATCGACAAAGTTAAATCAGCATGTATATCTGTACTAGGGAGTTTGATAGTCTTATGAGTTTGCTATTCTCTTCCTTTTTCTCCTTTTCACTTTTCTTACCTTTCTCTCTTCCTCCTCTCATTTTAGAAAATGGCTTCAAAATCATGATATCGTGAAGACAGAGGAGAATCACTTTCTTATTTCTACTGTACCCTGCCTTGGTGCTCACACTACATAAGGAGGGGATGTAGACTTTTAGGGTAGTGGTCAATGCACAGATCTAGCTACTCTGCTGTGGATTGTTGACCAACTCAAACTTAAGATGCATTTCTTGTATTCAATTCAGGAGTCCCATCACTTGTTTAGATGGATAACTAAACACAATTGTATTACAGTAACTGTCACACACACACACATATATATACATATACACACATATATACATATATATATATATATATATATACACACACACACACACACACACACACACACATATATACACACACATACACACACACACATACACACACATATACACACATATACACACATATACACACATATACACACATATACACACATATACACATATATACACATATATACACATATATACATATATATACATACATATATATATACACATACATACATATATATACATACATATACATATATATATATATACATATATACATATATATATATATATATATATATATATATATATATATATATATATATATATATATATATATATATATATATATATAAAATACATATATATTATACATACATATACATGCACATATACACACACACACACACACACATCTATATCAGAATTACTCAGTCTTATGTCATTACTGCCTCAGTATTACAAAGTGATTGGAATAGTTTCTCAAATGCCAAAGTCTAGTTTCACATAGTCCAACTAAACTTAGTCTCTAGCATTTCTCTGTAGTTCTGAACAAACCATTATTTACATCATGTTGTATAATAAATCAACAGAAGCTCAGTATGAAATAACACTTTCAACCCAAAATCCATTCAATCTCGCAGAACCCAATGCCAGTCAATAAAATCCCAATTAGGTGTGAAAAGACACTTTGATTGTCTGAAATGTCAGCAGACAAAAGTAGATTTCCCCACTGCAAAATTTAAAAAATATAGAACTTAACTGCGTGATTCAAAAGGTTGGGGACGTGAAGCTGTATATTTGTAGACAACATAGCGAGCCTAAACTATACAGGAAACCTGAGAGTTATAAGTAACAAGAAAATGTTGGACATTTTCCATTCCCCCTTGTAAATCGATCAAAACAGAACAAAATTGTCATTCTTTATTGCAATTAAGTAATGCACCCGAGACCATCTGTGTCATTATTTCAATTTAGTAATTAACGAAACCATCCGTCTCTCATACAACTAGCTATAATCAGTGTATTAGATTTTACAACTAATGATTATAGAGGGAGCGAGCTTGGAGAAAATAGCTATAAAAAGATTTGATGCAATAGAAAAAAAAGCAACAACTCTAAGGTGCAACAGCATTAGAGCTAGTTAAAATGTCTACTATCCTACTTAATATGGGTTTGGAGAAAGTTTAAGGTAATTAATTGAGAGATTAGGTGGGAATGGTAGTATAGCTGGTAAAAATATCATTAATGAGAAAAGGGCAGCTAGTATAGAGTGAATACCAAGTATGTAACTTGAGCAGTATGGAGTGAATACCAAGTATGTAACTTGAGCATGAAGAGAAGGGATGGCACGAAGTCAGTCCCGGAGATGAGACCCTAAATAAAGTAAAGCACAAGTGGAACGTTACAAAACTTTACTATGCTAGGTATTTAAGAGCATATATAAAGCTTTGCTGTTGTGATCAACAGTGTATCTGCTATGTGAAGGTATTTGGTCTGCTTTCAAGTTTCATTATGCAAGGAGATAATTTTTGTATACAGATACGTCAGACTTGGCACGAGTTGTTAAAGTTGCCAATCTCCTGCAAGTCTGCTGTGGGAATATATTTGATTGGTCTTGTTTTGAGTTTTGTTATACAGGGAGATGGTTTTGGTGTGCAGAAATGTCAGGCTTAGCACATAAAATTATTGCTGTTGCTAACCTCCAGTGCATTTTCTATGGGAAGAAATTCTGTTGATCTGATTTTGGATTTCATCATGCATGATGGTTATTGAAGGCTATTCCAGTGATGTCCAATGTTAAAGGTTATTCCAGTGATGTCGAATGTTAAAGGTATCTCACATGTTCCTCTCACATCTCATTGTATGTTTACTAGTGCACAACCATGGCAAGAAGCTTGTGAACTCAGTGGGAATCCAGGACCTCCTCTCAAAGGACCAAAGCTTCATCTGGTGAGTGCACAAGCTATTTATTTTCTCACCACAGGACCAATTTGAAGAGTATATGATTTAACAATCGCAGGCCTGTTTGTGAGCTGCACAAGCTTTGTGTTAGTACTAGACTATTATCACTCCTGCCATGCCAAGTAGACTATTACCACTCCTGCCGTGCCATCCTCAACTCCGAAGTATATATAACTAGAAACTGAACTTTACACCATTACATTTGCCCTTTCACCTTCAACCACCACATCTTCCCTTCACCATTCACAAGAGGTCTTCACTGCCCACATCACAAAAATACCCTATCTATAACTGACATCACGTAATTAAACAAATGGGACTATACTTTGTAAGAAAGTCAAAAACATACCAGAAGATTCATCTGCTGATATTGCAATTTAATTATGATGTGCACCAAGTCTCTTCATTAACTTTCTGAAATTTAACAGGAAACTGCTCTATTAGAGTGCCTCATTTTACTTACTTGTATGTGGACATTTAACTAGAGCTGCTATTCCAAAATGTTATTAGTAAGTGAATCTTCCCATATGTATCCTCAGCACCCTCACCACATCAACAATCTGAGAAGACAAATCCAACCAGTCCTCTTCACAATTTTATTAAGACCATTTACTTTACGATTTACTGGACATGAACAGAACATGTCACAGTACAACATAATACTGGTTCAGGTTTCTTATCAATGTCTTTTCATTAGTTGTCCCAGTAGTTGGAGGAGTAAAAAAAAAAAAAAAAAGAGGACAAAGGGTTTGAACCATGGGTCAGCATTTTATCAAATTGAAGTAGTAACTGATATTTGCATAAACCACTATATTCATAAACCACTATATCCATAATTTTCATTAAAGGGAACCTGCATGAATACTAATTAGTTAAACGCAATAAATGAAATTGGTTAGAAAAAAAATGACATTCAAACAATTATGCTTCATTTTGTTTATAAATGGTGAAAAGACCATTTTATTTCAAAATTCAAATGTGTACATCAGTACACAAATACATGTACCATGTATAACAAAAGAATGTATACACCCCCCCCCCAATAAAATGTCAGGTTTTGGGATATAAAAAAAGGAGACCACAAATGACTTAAACTTTTCCCACCTTTGTGACCTATAACATGTACAATTCGATTGAAAAATAAATCCTTTAGGAGAAAAAAATATTAAAAAAAAAAACATACAATACGTATGCACACCCTTAAATACTTTGTTGAAGCACCTTTTGCTTTAATTACATCTTTTTGGGTAGAAGTATAAGCATGGCGCATCTTGGCTTGGCAACATTTCTCCACTCTTCCTTAGAAAAGCACTCCACTCTTCCTTAGAAAAGCACTCAGATTGTAAGGGTATCTCATGCACTGGCCTCTTCAGGTCACCCTACAGAATTTTTATTGCATTTAGATCTGGGCTCTGGCTGGGCCATTCCAAAACTTTAAATTTTCTTCTGGTGAAGCCATTCTTTTGTTGATTTGGATATATGCTTGTGGTCATAGTCATGTTGAAAGGTGAAATTCCTCCAGCTTTCTAGCAGATGCCTAAAGATTTTGGGCCAAAAGTGACCCTTCACCTTGAATAAAGCTCCAGTTCCAGCTGAAAGAAAGCAACCCCAGAGCAGGATACTGCCACCACCATGCTTCACCATGGAGATGGTGTGCAGGATACTGCCACCACCATGCTTCACCATGGAGATGGTGTGCAGGATACTGCCACCACCATGCTTCACCATGGAGATAGTGTGCAGGATACTGCCACCACCATGCTTCACCATGGAGATAGTGTGCAGGATACTGCCACCACCATGCTTCACCATGGAGATAGTGGTCTTTTGGTGATGTGAAGTGTTGTTTTTGCACCACCTTTTGGAATTGTGGCCAAAAATTTCAACCTTGGTCTCCGACCATAACACATCTTCCCACATGCTTTTGGGAGACCATATTGTTTTGCAAATTTTAGCCAGGCCTGGATGTTTCTCCGTGTAAGAAAAGGCTTCAGTCTTGCAACCCTACCCCATAGTCCAGACATATGAAGATTATAGGAGATTGTGTATTACATGCGACAACCAGTACTTGCCAGAAATTCATGCAGCTCCTTCAGTGTTGCTATAGGTCTCTTGAAAACCCCTCCAACCAGTTTTTGTCTCAATGTTGGATTCAGTTCTTTGCAACGTCACAGTTGTCCCCATATTTTCTCCACTTTTTGATGACTGTATTCACTGTGTTCCATGGTATACCAATGCTGTGGAAAATCTTTTGTACCCTTCTCCTGACTGATACCTTTCAGCAATGAGATCCCTTTGATGCTTTGGAAGCCGTCTGCGAACCATGGCTTTGCTGTAGCAGGCAACAGAGTAAATGTCAGGAAAATCCCTACTAGGACAGCTGAACTTTGTCTAATTGCTGGCAGGTGCAAAACCAAGACGACAACGTTGTAATTAAATCAAAAGGTGCTTCAACAAAAAGTATTAGTTTAAGGGTGTGCACATTTATGCAACCAGCTAATTCTACTTATTTTTTCCCCTAAAAAGATTAGTTTTTCAATTTAATTGTACAGGTTACAGGTCACATTAAAGGTGGGAAAAGATTTGAAATGATTTATTGTGATTTTTTTTTTTTTTTTATCACAAAAGCCTGGCATTTTAATGGGTGCGTACACCTTATATCCAATCTATATACACAGATACATGTATGCAAGTACATTTGTACATATAAAAAATAAATATTTTTAGTTAAATACATGTTTAAACTAAATTTACATCCATTTATTAGGGCAAGTACAAGAATAAGTTTAGTAATGTTTACCTTGTTTAAAGATGAATTCTAGTCCTTTTAAGTACATGCAAGTCAGCATAAATCATTTTAGCAACTATGCAGTTTGCTAATTGGAATAACCTATTAAATTTAAAATTATTTTGTTTTCTTGTTTCCATTTGTTTTCCAGTTATTTACTTCTGCCTGTCTTTATAAAGAGCTGTTCTTACATTCCATATCTTCTGGTTAATTGTGTTTGTTTTAAGGAAAGTTAGACATCGAAATCTTCAAAGGTTTTGATGCAGTCTGATAGGTTCCCAAGTCTTTAAATCAGGGGAAGAAAGTTCTCTTACCCATCACAGAAGAGTAATTATCAAATTGGATAGTTTTGTCCTCTGGGAGATTGTCCAGTCTTTAAGATTAATTCCTTGTCCTGTGAGGAAAAGATACAACCCACCTTCAAGATCAACTATTGTGAAGGAGTCGTTGGGGATCTATGGGCTGTTTCAATTCCATAGGACATTGCTTCTGGTAAATAAAGAGCTTTAGGTAACCAAGATGTTAGAAAAGTTACATTTCCATTTTCTATCTTCAGGCAAATCAAGTGTGAATATTGTTCCTACTGGACCCGTTTTCCAAGTCATCTTTTTTCTAAAAGTAACATGTTCCATCTCAAAAGGAATTTTATATTTTCTTCCTCCGTTAATCTCCTTTCTGTATCATTCAGTGACATTTCCATTCATATTTGCACCGCTGATTAAGTGATTCCTGTATTTGCTCCATTTGTTTTGAACATTTTTCTTTGAAGTGGTCAGTCTTACTTTTTGTCCATTTTGAGAAAGCACTTGAATAATTTTCTCAAACAGAGATTCATGCGAGTTCTGTTTTGAGTGACTTATTCTGCTTCCAAGTGATTGATCCAGATACAAGGAATTAGTTGCTGATATCCTCCACAACAGTTTAGAATATTATTTGATCAAAAACATCAAGTATGATAACTTAGAAACAATTTCCTGTCAGAAATGACAAAAAATAGCAGACCTCAAGTAAACTGCTGCTAGCCTGCCAACAATCTGGTTGGAATCTCTCCTAAGCTTTACTTTTAGAGTCTGAATGTAGAAAAGAAAAAGTTGTCTTACCCATAATGTTCCATCTGTATTTTTGATCCTCGTTCAGTCATTACGCATGGGTATCTGTTCCGACCTCTGAACCGAGCAGGCCATTTTCCAAGCTCGCATCAGGTTCAAACTCTCAAGCTAAACTCTTACCCACAATCCCCCTCTACCGGTTACCTCAGATTGAGTTTGCAAGTCAAAGATAACCTAAGAGCCAGATGGAGAGATCCACTAGAAACCACAGGAGGGAGGGTCGTAATGAGAGGATCAACAATACAGATGGAACGTTATGGTAAGACATAACGTTATCCGATATTGTTCATCCTCGTTCATTCCTTACACATGGGACAGAGTCCCCGGCTACCTCTATTCCTGGGAGGCTCTCATGGAAGGACATTCCTGAACACCATAGAACCAAAAGATGCTCTTCCCCTGGAGGCCAAATCCAATTTGCAATTATTGATGAAGGTATGAGGCGTACCCCAAGTTGCAGCTGCACAGATGTCATGTAAAGAAGCTCTGGCATGGAAGGCAGCAGAAGTTGCCACGGTCCTTATTGAATGAGCTTTCATGGTAGTAGGCAATGAGATGTTGTGTATAGATAAAGGTCACACAGTCCTTCAACCATCTAGTTAGTGACCTTAGCAACAGCAGATCCTAATCTAGGTCCAGAAAAGGCAAAAAATAACTTGTCAAATTTACGAAAGGACCTAGTCCTGTTTAAGTAAAATCAATTTGCCTGTGTATATCTAGGGTATGTAGGCAATACTTTCCTCCGTTTGAATGATTGGGAAAGAAAACTGGCAATTCAGGGTTTGATTAATGGACATTTCAGAGATCACTTTTGGCAGAAATGGATTAGTAATCAGAGACACTATCTCTATGAAAAGTTATGGACTCAATACATTTTTTTTATTTTACATTTGTTGACAGATAGTCCGTCTGGATGCATGTCCATTTTCAGCGGAGGCCTGGGGAGAAAAGCTCCAACGGTAAGCAGATACAGCATTACATAATACCAGCATTACATATTACAGACTATTTACAGAGATTACACAAGTAAGCAAGTTAAACAAGTTCCACAGGTTACAGTTAATCCTGAGCACAAGTCAGGATTAAATTAAATTACACCGTAAACTGGTTAACAGATTTTTTAAAAAAAAAAAAAAAAAAAAATCCCACATTAGAGAGAGTTAGCCAGGCTTGATACATTGACATAGCCAGTTAAGTGACACATGTTTGAGTCCAGTTTTATTTGAGTCTAGTTTTATTTGAGTCTAGTTTTAAATTAACCTAAGGCGGAAAGTAAGGTAATATCAGCTGGAAGAGAGTTCCAGGATCTACTTAGAGTTTGCAAAGACAATCACCGGCTGTGTTATTAATTTTGCTAGTCTGAATTAGTAGTTTGTTAGAGGATCAAAGCAGTCTAGGATTGTTATGAGGAGTGATAATATTTAAGTGCAGGAGTATTATCCAGATTAGAGGATTTTATAGGCCATAATCAATTGTTTATACTGGATTAGGCTGGGTAGTTCAAAACCACCCAAGCTAATTTAGATTGATGCAATGATGTGTCCTAAAAGGCAGCCCAGTGGCAAACATGGCAATGTGGTTGTAGCAAATTGAGTTTAAGGACAGTCTTGTTTAAATTCGAGAGTAGAGGAGATGCACGCAGAAGGTTTGAAAGGTGAGAGCGAGCTATGGCAATTTTAGCTGGAGGGGTTAGGAAGGCTTTTATTCTGTAAAGTGACCCTAGTTTGTTTATTGATGGTTTTGATAGTTTGGTTAATATGTAGGTCAAATTTTACATTGTCTATGATGACACCGAATAGTTTTGTAGATGGGTCAGGGGAGATTATTGTGCCATCATTTCATTTTATGGTAAAGGTGAAAGCAGTAGACCTATGTGTTGTTGAAAACAGCATTAGTTTTTTTTGGAATTTAGGATCAGACTATGTTCAGAAAGCCAGTTTTCTATTGTATTAAAAGTGGTCTGGGTAGCTGACCATAACTGTACTGGAGATGTGGCTGAGCAAATCAGTGTAGAGTCATCAGCATGTTGGATATAGCTGACTTTTGGGATGACAGTATAAAGATTGTTTATGAAGATGGAGAACAGCAAGGGCCCTAGTATACAGCCTTGTGGTACTACAAGGGTGTTCGGTAGAAGGTTAGAGTTTGTTCTGCCAGAGGACAGCCTGCTGTCGACCATTCAGATAGGATTGAAACCATTTGAGGGCTCCAATATCTAGACAGAATGTTTGCAGGGTGTGGATTAAAAGTTGATCAACCATATTGAATGCCTTGGAAAGATCCAAAAAGAGGGCCGAGGATATTGTTGTGATTATGGTTTATAGTGTTAGTAAAGTCTAGGAGGGCTGAAGTAGTGTGATGAGGACGGAAGCCATGCTGAGTGTCTGCCATAAGGTGATTTTGGATTAGGTGGTGCACGAGTTGTGTATGAATACATTTTTCCATAATCTTTGCAAGTGGAGAGAGTATAGCTATTGGCCTATAATTGGAGAATTCAGTAGAGCTGCCTCCTTTGTGAAGTGGGATTACATAGGATATTTTCTAGAAGGTGGGAATTTTAGCTTCTACTATGGTTCGATTGATTAGTGTTGAGACAGGGTAAGCAATAGCATCAGCTTATTTTTGTAGGTACTCTGCAGGGAGTTGATCAGCAGAAAGTGTAGAGGGTTTTAATTTTTTGATCAAGGTACAGATAAGTGAAATGGCGACTGGTTGGAAGCTGAACTGGAGTAGTTTTCTAGGGGTGCTAGGAAATAGTTGGCTAGCTAGGGCTTGAATTGTCTCCGTAAAGTATTGTCTAAAACTATCAGAAACATCTTCAGGGGTTTTATCAATAGTAGCAGCAGGGATTAGGGGTTTTATCAATAGTAGCAGCAGGGATTGGGGTTGAAGTTTGTCCAAGATGTAGTAGATTTAAACCTACCCAAAACTTGAGGGTTATTTTGATGTACCGTCTGTAAATTACAGTAGTACTGTTTGTCTAATAACGTTTATTTTTTGGTTTTGTTCCTGGATTGCCTGTATTTAATGTGATCTTGAGGGTCTTTAGAAGGCCATAAAGCCCATGCTTTGTTTCCAAGGGTAATTTTGAGTTTAGACTCTATAGAAAACCATGGTGCAGTTTTTGCCTTGGTTCTCTTTGAATTTGTTGTTAAAGTATGCTACTGCTTCCTCTAAGGGGAGGTGTTTTAGAATAGACCAATTACATGACTTTAGTTCTTGTTGGAATTTGGCAGGGTCAAAGTTTTTATTGTTTATAACCTTTTTGAGTAAGGGCTGTTGGGAATTAATGGTTTTGTGTTTAATTACATATGTGAGAAGGTGATCGCTTAGGCCATTAAGGAGGGTACCAGAGGTGTACAGTTGGGGGTGACTTGTTTAGGAGTACATAAAGCATGAAGCTCATGTCTGGCAGCAGTAATGGTGACCAAAAGATTTTCCATGACAAATGCTTGAGGTCGCAAGAAGAGGCTGGTTCAAAAGGTGGCATTGTCAGAGCTTTTAGAACAAATGATAAATCTACATGGTTGAATAGGTTCTCTTAAAAATGGCTTCAGACGATTCATAGCTTTTATGAATGTCTTGCACAATTTGTGGAACAAGAGAGGAATCTTGGACACCCTCATGAAAAATTAGAAATTGCAGCCAAATTAACTCTAATGGTAGATAAACCCTATTGGAAAAGGTTGCCCAGATAGTCTAGTATTATTGACACTGGTGCCGAGAAGGGATCTACTGGTTTATCTTTCAGCCAACAGGTAAATCTTTTCTACTTGCTCTGATCAGATAAGTAATTCTAGTGGAAGACTTGAGATGCAATGAGAATGTCACATACTGGTAAAGATCAATCCGATCATTCTGCCTGGCAATCAAGGGAATTGGAGTACTCAAGCTGTGAGCTTCAGGTTGTTCAAGTTGGGATTAATCAGGTTCTGTGGATGCGAGATCAACTCCGGGGTTGGATGGGGAATCCATGGTCGATCTAGTAGGTGAGGCCAAAGGAAGGGGAACCAAATCTGTAGAGGACAACATGATGCTAGGAGGATCATCTTGCTCTTTGACAGACTGGCTTTCTTCAGAAACTGGGGAATGAGGGGAAAGGGTGGGAATGTGTAAAGACCTGAGGGACAATTGTGGACTAGAGCATCCCTGGGTTACTGTCCCGGAGGGGGAATCGGGGTGAAGTAGTTGCTGCATTTGTAGTTGGTAGAGGATGCAAAAAGGTCGCAGCAAGGACAGCCCCAGCGGTGGAAGATCTCCGCTATCAAGGGATTCAGGGACCACTTGTGAGGTTGAAGAGTGCACCTGCTGAGTCTGCTCCCAAGAATGCGTGTTACTAGAAGAAAATGGTTGGTAGCCATCGCCCACTGCCATATCATCTTGACAAAGGGGGGTAAGATTTGGTTCCACCTGGTTTCTGTACCAGACCACCACCATGTTTGTCTGTCGCAATTGTCCCAGATGGCAGCAGGGGATGGAATGCTTGTAACACCAGAAGCACTGCCCTCAGCTCTAGAACATTTATATGCAGATGGGCCACCAGTTCAGACCAAGTGCCTTGGACTGTCTGTCCCTGTCATAGCTCCCCCACCCCATCAGGGAGGCATCCGTTGTCACTGTGGTGAGAAGAGGCAAGACCATTGTGAAGGATTGTGTCATCCAATTTAAATCCTGTTTGCACCTGTGGGTTACTCGAATCATGGCTGAAAGGAATACCATAAGGAATACCATTGGGGGAGCAGTAGCCATTGTAGAAGCCTCATGTGAAACCTAGCAAGGGGGAAAATGGTGAGAGGCTGCCATGGAACCCAACAGTTGTAGAACCGAGTGAGCCGAGGATTTCTCCCTTAAAAAGGATTGGAATCAGTTGTTGCTTTATCCTTAAAATTCTGTGCTCTGGAATAGCAGCTGTGCAGTTGTGTGTCCAAGATAACCCCTATGAATTCTGTCGACTGAGATGGGGTGAGATTGGATTTTTGCCAGTTTATGGTTATGCCTAACCTTTGTGCAGCGAGGAGAGAGAGAGTATGCCAGGGCTTCTTCCAGTAGATGTCTGGTGGGGTTGGAAGTAAGCCAGTCATCTAGGTATGGAAACACCTGGAATCCTTGGTCATAAGTGAGCTGTGACAACTGCCATTGACTTTGTGAACACAGTGGGGGCTGTAGAGAGTCCGAAGGTTGGTACTCTTAACTGGTAGTGACTGGTTCCTGCACTGAAGCACAGAAATCTTCTTGATGGCCTGTCCACTTCTGTGGTAGTACACATCTTTAAGAGTTAACAGGCACATCCAATAGTCTTTTTCCAAAAGTGGGAGGATAGACTGTATTGTGACCATCCAGAATTTTTGTACACTCAAAACTTAATATACTGAGATCCAAATTAGTTTCCAGTCCCCGGTTTTCTTTGGCACCAAAAATAGTCTCGAGTAGAATCCAGATCTTATCTGGTCTGGAGGGACTATTTGGATGACTCTTAGCGGCTTTTCTATCTCTAGCGCTGCTTCTTCCCTTTGACTGGGTGGAACGTCAGGAAGGTTATTTGAAGGGACAGGACAAATATCGAAGGGGATAGGATATATAATCCTTTGTACCCAAGAATCTGATGTGTTAGCCAGACAGAAGGGCACAAGGAGAAACATCCCCCAACTACCTCCAGAGGAAAGGAGTTGGGCCACTCTTCAGAACACTGGTAGGATTTGTCAGGGAAAGAATCCCTGAAACCCTGGTTACGCGGACCCCCTCTGCCCCGAAAGGAGAGTTTCCCCCTCTGCCTTTAGGGGAGAACTCTGCCTGTGCATCATGGAAAGGAACTTATCTTCCCACTCTTGGTTTTGGGAGAAATCATGAGGGGAAGAATAACTGACACCTACAGCAGAAAGTGTCTTACCTTCCTGTCCTCATCTGGCCAGTGTGCTTTTAACTTTGGGTCCAAACAACGAGGAGGCCTCAGTGGGAGTATTAAGAAAGGAAGCCTTAAAGGGTTCCGCGAAATTGCACAAGCACATTCAGGCATCTTGTCTCAAGACCACAGCTGAACCCGCTGCTCCTTCTGATGCGCGAGATATCAATCACATAGAGGAGTTTGATATTGACTCAATGGTAGCCAGCTGCGAGGCCACTTTGTCACAGACCTCAGACATGGCACCAGCCAAGGTTTCAGAGAGCTCAGAAATCAGATCCAGTTGAAGCCTGGTAAAGTGTGCCATATAATTCCAGGACCCGATAGTAAAAGGTCGCCAATGCAAAAGTGCACTTCCCTATCTTGTCCAGGGCCTGGGACTCTGTTAGGCAGATGGAGTCTGACTTTCTTTGCCAAATCCTTTGTTGTGGCTGCCACCACCAAAGCATCCACAGAAAGACCTTTTGACCAAAGGGGATCCATAGCAGGATGAGAAAATCTCATCTGGCCTCCGGGGAATAGCTTCGACGGGGTCAGGAGCCTTCCAAGCACGCTGCATAAGCTAGACAAGTTAATAGTCGGGTGGAATAACCCAGAAGGTAGGGGGGTGGGCACAAAAGGCCTGCAGGAACATTCCTCTGAGGTCGGATTAGAGGACTGCCAGTCACCTTTCTCAGGATTTCAAGGATATCACCAAAGGATACCTCAGAGGGTGACTGAATCCTTCCCCCTCATCAAAATCTGTCTCAGTGACTGACTCCTCTGTAGAGTCCATGTGCTTCCACTTACACAAACTTTTCTGGTGACCTTCCTCAGTGGGAGAAGCTGGGGAAGACAGTGGAAAAGGGGTTTCCTGTGGGAATATGTCCTGAGGCCCTTGCAGCCAGAGTCCGCTTGGTGCAACTTGGGAAACCAGTGTACCACAGGAGGGTGGAGGGATAGACAGTCCAGTATCGCTAGCAGCAGCGAAAGCCTTCTCCATCAGTTGGAAGGCTGGTCCACCTGAAGAGGAGTGAATGTCTAAGACAGGGGTCACTCCTCCCCTAAGTTGCTCAGCCTGCTGACCCAGAGTCCCTGGATGGCTGTGGAGCAGCAAACTATGTGCGTCACAACTTGACATCCTGGGTCGTAGCAAAACTTTCCTGCCATGAAGGCAACTGCGGTTCCTTAGTGAGATCCATAAAGGGAACCACAGAAGGGGAAGACTGCTATATCCATGGACTTCAAAGGCAATGGAGTGTAAGAAGGGGTCTTTGGAGACTGGTGATCACCTCCCAAGGAAGGATAGTTCCTGGGTGGTGGGATACCTCTTTTCCAAGAGCACCTGATCCACAAGATGCAACACATGTTCAGAAAGGCTTCTAGTAGACCTCAGACTGAGGGAGAAAAGGGAGATTTAAGAAGTCCCTTCAGCAACAGCTTGTTTTTCCTTTCCAACAAAGTTCTATTTTAAAAGTCTTCACAGATAGTACAAGGAGGTTCAACAGATAAGTGGGACGCCCCCAAACAATAAACGCACAAAGAGTGTGCATCAGAAGTAGTTTGCGTCCATAAACCCCGGACTACCTTTACCTGCCATGATAGTAAATTAGATAGCAGAAAAGGGTACCACCAATGGTAGAAGAATACCCAAAGGTATGAGAAAAAGGAAAAAAAGACTGCCAACGATGGTAAGGGGAGAATACCTTGTGGTAAAAAGGTAAAGAAAAAAAGAAAAACCTGAAGAAAATATGGTCGCTAGAGGGGATAGCGCAAGAGACAATGAAATAGAAACCTGACAGAAAAGTAATACGACTATTAAATAACTGTACTTGGCTCAAGAGAAGCAGCTTGACACGACCTAATGGCAACGCGGCAAACAAAATCTGAGGTAACAGGGAGAGTGGGATTGTGGGTAAGAGTTTAGCTCCGAGAGTTTGAAGCCAACGCGAGCTTGGAAAATGGCCAGCTCAGTTCAGAGGTCGGAACAGATACCCATGCGTAAGGAATGAACGAGGATTAACAATATCAGATCCAAAATTAATTTTCATAAGTCTCTCAGGCATACATTGTGAGCCACCATTTTATTTTTAATCACGCGTTCATATGTAGCTCAAGTTTTGTGCTGTACAATTAAAATCCTCTTTCTGGTGTCTGCCTAATTTGATTTTCATGGTTACATTGTAACTGTACATTACTAGAAAATATCACTTGCTAGGTACCTATATTTATATTTATATATTTGTAATTTAAAAAAACAGGTCAGGGAGCTGTAACAGAATTCGTTTTAGTCATTGTCTGAACAATGTGACAGCATCACACACACAATACAAAAACAAATTTGTGAGTGCAAGAAACAAAGCAGGAGACAAACAGTAACCCCATGAAGAACAGTCAAGAAGACTATGAAACCCCCATGTTAACAAGGGCAAACAGTTAAAAGCAAGAAAATATAAAATGTAGTTTAGCACAGATATGGAGTTTACAAAACAGCAAAGATTTAACAGACTTTGTAGGGTTGCATCCCTTTCATTGATCCTGCTACATTCAAAATTCACTTTGCAGCACCAGATTAAAAAAATAATTTTTTGAATGTTGCAAAGTGTTTGAATAAGGGTTGGTTATTGCAAGGGAATAGAGGAGTTCCATACACTAACATTGTTTACGTGCAGCGTGTCATTCTGCTGGGATCAGCAGTCAGTGGAATAAGAATGGCCAAGTCTCAAGTGAAGTGATATCAAAGAAAAAAAACTTAACCCAAGAATACAAAGTGGCTTATTTCATCATCACTTTATTGCTGAACTGCCATGAGGAAAATAGAAATAAACTGGTAGTTTTACAAATTACAAAACATCTTTTATGCATGAAGTATCAATGTAACAGGTTAGGAGAGAGAAAAATCAACCTCTGTTAATGACACATGCTAGTGTTTGTGCGAACACAACCACACACACACCTAGAAGGCATCCTTAGTTAAAAGGACATGACCTTGAATTAGGTTTTTCCATTCAAGCTTGCCACAATACATTGCTTCAGCAATTGAGATGTGCAAATGTGTTGTCACAGCAACCATTTCTAAGCTCTGCAACTAGTACAGTATGAAACTTTATAAAGCATGAAAAATAAGGGCTACACAGACAGAGGAGTGCAATGAACGGTCTACTAAATGCATCATTTTAAAATAGCCATACTTGTGCTACACTAAAAAGAAATGCCATTATTGTTCCAATACTTTTCTGACATAACTGCATTGTGCCCCTTTTATGAATGTATACCAGCAATTAATCAGATAGCATGGGCTGTTATGATCTTAAATACCAGGAGTATTTAAAAAAAAAAAATAAAAAAAAAGTGTAACAATTTGTTGTAATGTTCTTTCTTCCCAAGAAGTATATGTACAAGGGATGAGCTTTAATTCTATTTACTTCACTTTTGCCATGTTTTTTCTTACAGCCTGCCCATTCTAGAGCATTTTTTTTAAGAAATGCAGGGAGACATGTTCTGAAGTGTCTAACCACTCTCTGGTTGATACTGTGCGATTTATATACTAGGAGAAAAAAAAATTGCTGCATTTTAAAGCCAGTGAAATGTAGTGCACAGTCTTGTAATGCAGAACTGGAACAGTCCCCATCAATTATGTGAGGAGAAAAGGAATATGTGCCCCTGCATGTGGTAAGAAAAAAAAACAATAAAAACTCACTTATCTGACTCCTGTGTAACTGCATGCAAGCATCATGAATTTAATCTCTGCAGAGATTTGTGGAATATGGAAGGGTTAGTTATTCCCTTTGATTTAATTTTTGACACTGGATTTGGATTAGGCGTTTATTTAAATTACCCAGAATATGAACTATTCATTTTTAGAGCATGTCATACCCTTTTTCTATGGCTAGGGGGTAACTACAAGGCTAGCATAAACCAGTCAACCTGCATTTCTTAAGGAGGTAGACAAACTGGAGATCCCAAATACAACCCAGGAAAGAATTCCATCATATTGTTTGTTTGAAATGTGCAAGTTCTGTACCGCTCTGTCATGTAATTGATTGAAAGACACCCCCCCCCCCCCAAAGGGAGTGTAAGATTTAGCCATCTAATTATCAAAATTAGAACTCCACATTGTGGTGTGGGATAAAGCCCTGTGACATGTGACTAAAGTTTGAACAGTAGTTGTTCAGGGCACTGGAAGAGTCAGGGAGAAGAAAATTAATGTCCATGTTTAGACTTTCTGGGACAGAGTGTGGTGGCTTCTGTACTGGATTCTTCTGGCATAGAATACAGGCCCAAGAGCAGAGATGGCAGGAGCCATTTTTTGGATGGGTGTGGGTGGGGCTACCCAACCCTGTAATGGTAGTCATTCTCTGCACATGCAAAGGAACACAATGGGTAGACAGTGGGGTATTCGTAGTCTCGGCAGTGATGCAGTTGCTCAGGTCAGCAGCAGGCATGCGACTAGGGCCCAACATAGACATGCCCCCATTATTCCCATCTTCCTGGTAAACAGGACCAAAAACAGCCCTCATGGCTGCCTGGATTACAACCTGTTCTGGCTTAATTTCCCAAATATGTACTTGGTATATCTAGTACAAGAAACAAAATGAGCCAAGTGTCATGAGTAGAGGCATGATGATTAGCGGTCACAGGGACAAAAAGTAAGAAAAAAAAAAGTCACATTGCCCCCCCCCACCACCACCACCACAACAATCTTCCTTTGCCCAAAAACAGGCCTACAGAGACCAATTTTACCTCTGAATATTGTAGGGATACAGTTGTAGTGCTAGCAGTATTTGGGTACCTTCAAGAAGGTAGTTATTAAACAATTCCCTTGCTAGAAAGTCCATTAATTGCATGTAACAGCCTCCAAGATCCATGCAGGAAAGATCTTCAAGGTAACATTTATTCCATTTTCAGAGTTTGGACACAGAATCCAGCCAAGCCAAGAAAAGCTTTTTATTCATATCAAGAAAAGAAACTAAGGGAAGTAACTTCTGAAGTGGATGTTTGTCACCAAGACATCTCTTGAATATAGATTTGGTCAGCAATGCTTTTCTGACTAAGCAGAAAAGATTAATTGATGGACTGAATGGTTTACTAATTTCAAATGCAATCCCACTTTAAAAGTGAATAGGAAAAAAAAAAAAAGTACTTGCATTAAAAGTGCAAGATAATAGTAGCTGTAAGGTACCCAAGTCTCTCCGAAAGGGTTTCCTTTTTCAAACATCCAATAGTGGAGTCAAAAAAGGGGAATGAAGTAGAATGTTAGAGAAAGCAGAGTTAGATGGTCATACAGGGATGGAGCCAAGAAAGGCATACAAAAAAAAAAAAAAAAAAAAGCCAGATGCAGGGGTGAGGTTACAGAAGATTACGATCAAAATGCCAGAGGAGAGAAAAGTAAGGATTAGGACCGAGTGAATATGGTAGGACCCTGCAAGAAAATGAGAAAGGGATGATACCACCAATAATAAACATCACAAAAATAGGTACTGCCAGCACAGTTAGCTGGAATTTTGTACATTATATGCCATTTGTGAATATCAAAATGGATTTATAAAAATACTTGTTACAAATGTATTAGAACTGTATGTCATGTCTATATCAAAGTTATTTGTACAGATGTTTGTGTTGATATTTGTATAGTGCTTGCATTTAAAATGTATCCACAAATGTGTCCTACTGGAAGAGAACAGAAATGTGCATACATTATTGCAACTGTTTAAATGTATATGCTTAACAAAGGAAAGCAGAGGGTTAACATCAGTCCAGCAAACTTTAGAAAAATATTTGAAATCAGGCTATGCCATAAAGAGGCTCACTCAAGTTTTCAATGCAGATAGAGACACAAAGTATGTACTAGGAAGCTTTCTGCATAGTCTTTGGGACTGACCAACTGCTATTTTGGAAGTATGAAGGAATGCAATTGGTTTTATGACTTCAAGCATCCACAAAAGATCTTAGCTAAAGCCCTTGTTTGTACATTTTTACAGATAGATGCTAGATGCTAAATGCTAAGAGTTTCCAGCAATGGGGATTTTGCCTGGGAGCTAGAAGTCAGATAACCAGAAATTATGTCACTCTGCAAGCTAGCCCAGCAGTTATATTTTAGATATTATTTTGAGAACTCTTAGTGAGACAGAGCATTCTGTATTCAGTCATGGACCCGACAGCAAGAAGAACCGTTCACCACATCTGCTTTGTTCCATTAGTAAGTTAAGAGTGTAGTAATTCTCTTAGATTCAGTCAAGACTATATAGTGAAGCTTAGTTTAGATATTTTTTTGTGTGAGCCTGTATTGCAATGTTATTTTACATATTTCTTGTGGTTTTGAAATCTGATTTCACTGTGAATATACACAGATAATCTTCTTGTTCCTTTATTAAAATATATATATATATAAACCTTTCATTGTGGCTGATCCGTGTAGAGATATTTAAGTTTTGAGAATACTTTCATATTGGTTCACTGTGGGCCACTCCTTATAGCCTTGCTCCTGGTAAAACTACGATTTGTATTAATATTACACAGTAACATTGGAAACCCTTTGTTAAAGGCCCTAAAGTAGCTGTCGAGGAGTGACTGGTAGCAGTGGAATCTACCGAGTCTGTGCAGAAGGGGGCACAGCTAGTAAATCTGGGCCAGCCTTTCTCAGGTGTGTGTGTAAAATCAAACCTCAGTGTGTGTCAGCTACTTTGGCAGGGACACTAAGCACTAGTTGGACAGAGGGTGCTGGAGGTCTTGGCTTGGTCACTCAGCTGAGATCTCAACTCTATAACTGTACCAGTGGGGAGTATTACTGGGGACCTAGAGAAAGAGGGAGAAACCAGCCCCCAGACTGATTGTGGTCTGCATGTGCTCTTAAGGGAAATTACACTTTATGCAGAGAACTGTGTGTACCAATCCTCCCCAGAGAATATCCCCACAGGTACCAGTGATGAGGATTGAGGCTCCTTGATTACTGGACCAGTGGTGAATATAGTCACAATAAAGCATTAGATGAGTAGCATATGTGGTCTTTTCAAGACCTAAACTATAACCACTGGAGATGGGGTGCATGTGGAATAGTGAGATCCTTTTAGGAGTGGTAAGGGGAGATGGTTTGAAATACAGGTTAAAGGATAGGAATGTGGTGAATGAGAGGTTTGATGGATCTACTAGGTATGAAGTACATGGAGAATTACTGAGGACAGACAGCGAAAAGTGGGGAGGAGACTATTGTAGTTTCAGACTTGAAGCATGAAACCTTATTTGGCAAGAATAGGGAAGGTGAGAACAGGACAGAAATTAAATATGCGGATATGGAAGCTCAATTACCAGTAAGAGTGTAGGGCCAATAAGGAATATGTTTGGAGGAAGGTTGCAACATGCAGAGCACATTGCACAGATTGCCGAGAATCAATACTGCAGGCTGTATTAAGGCATCAGAAGAAAATATGGAACTCAATAAGTCCAATGAAGGTTTTTGGCTGTTCAACCAAACACAAATTATTATTAATTTTATTATAATTTATTTTTTATTATTAATCTCATTTTTATTAATTTTATTAAAGGATGTAAAATACACAACATACATATAACAACGTATAGTTTATATAGTATACACTCCTGACGTAGTTATAATATTATTTAGCAAATGGGGGTATAGGACTTTAAAAGCATGAAAGGTTTATGGCGCCAAAAAAGTTATTTAAACGATAGGAATGTACGGTAAATTAGTTCTGATGAAGGCTAAGAGTAGTAGGTGAAAGCGCTCAACTCTGACAGTTTGTCAGACGAAAGTTTCATTATGTATGTGTAAGTTGATTTTGTTTAAAGTTTAAAACAGCTTTTCAGCGAAACTGCTCTGTTTCCTCTTGCTTTTGTTGCATAGAGAAGTTAGCGCAGTAGTAAAGTTATTGCAACGTTGTGGGTGTTTCGGAACTCAAAAGGTGAAGTACACAGCATTGCCAGTCATACCAGAAGACTAGGTACAGGTGGAGAGAAGAATTAGAGTGTGCGTGTGGGGGCAATTATAACAATAACTGGGCATCTGAAAGTAGGGACGCAAGTGTTGGCAATTAATATCCTGCAGATTTTTACATTACGGTGTGGGGAATGTAACCTTGTGAGTGATAAAGGTATTCTGGATATGAATGAGGTGATAGCATCTCTCCTCACTGTAGGAGGTGGTGATAATAACTAGAATCCAATATCTATGATAAACATTGCCACCAACATTTCCACTAGGTGCTGGCAGCAAAAAAGAAAGTGTTACAGGCAGGGATCAGGAAGGAGAGACCACCCACAGATAACTAATGGTACTTAAACATCACATCATGGTTTGGACCGAGAATAGTGGTGGTAATGTTAGAAAAGCTTTTTGATTCAGAAGAGTGGAATGTTATTGTTCATAGTACCGAAGGATACTAGTTTTGGAGAGAGTTACCAAAGGTGCGTTAACACCTTACATAATGGTCTGCTGCCATACCTTTCAACCTGTAAACATTGAAAATAGAAAGATCCTTGAAGAGTAGGTGCATCCAGCCAAATATCTGGAAATCTAATTAGCATAACTGAGTACCAAATAGCATACAACTTTTCCTGCGTCCAGCAGGAATGAGGGATACAAATCAGAAACGTTTTAAAAAAAGTAGAGAAACAAAAATGAAAAAATATATAAGCACCATCAGAGAAACAATGTAAAATGACCTTCCCTGCAAAATTCCAGCACAGAAAGTAGTTGATTTTCGCTTCTGAAAAAGGAAGACATGTCCTTTTTCTAAAGAAAAAAAAAAACTAACTAGAAGATATTACATATTACATGTGAGAAGATGAGGGAAGAGGTGAGGACAGAGGAAATGAAGATGGCAATGACACTGGAGGATGAATGCTTCAAGGGAAATCATGTTGATGTACTACATGTACTATGAACCTATATTTAACATAACGGGTGGCGTAAGCCACTAAACTTTGGGCTAGGCTTATAAATGCCTTAGGGCAGATAGCCTAGTATAAACCTATGAACCTATGTGAACACTGGGGACAGGACGTGGAAGGCTTAAGTGAAAGGTGTGAAGTGGAATTAAATGTAGCACGTGTGCAAGTCATACCTCAACCTCAATGCAAGAAATCTGGACAAAGCCTAAAATTATGGGGACAGATGCCCAAAAAGAGAGACCGATTCCAAATACTGCACTTAAAAACTTAGAAAGTTGCTAGGATGACAGCTTTTGCTAGGATGACAGCTTTTGTATTAGCATACATTTACTGAAGGATATGAAGTTAATAACTCAAATGAATTTCATTAAGGACTTCAAATCTTCAGCGAGTTGCCAGAAAACCACAAAATTACATGGACAGATCAAAAATACCAGGCAAAAATCTGGACATTCTTTGAAAATCTGTACAGTTGAGAGGTATGGTGCAGGTACTTAGTTAGGGGCAGCATATAACCAGCAAAGACATTTAGCTCATTGCTAGAAGTAAGTCTTATTTATGGTAATAAAAAACAGGTATTCTTGAGACCTGAAAAACAGATTGCTGTTTCAGTATAGCACTGTACTGTCTCTGTCCTTTATGTAGCTATAAAGCACTACATTTCAACTTGTACAACTGTAGTGGCCTTTGTCAAAATCAATACTAGGATACAAATAGCAGTATATTTAAGATAGAAAGAATGTTACTTTAGCAAAAAAGACAGGAGATTAGTTAACTTTAAGACATGAGAGAGAGAGGGGGAAGAGGGCTCAATTCAGTCTCACCAATTCATGGAGGCAGCGGCAGCTTGGCTCACTGCACTGGCAGCACCATTGAGTCAGCTATAGTGGAATGCACAGGCTACCAAGGGATTAGAAAGTACAGTTTTGTACCTACCATAAATGTAGATGTTAGAGTGTTAATACAGCTGCAGTAAATCACAGATGGGTTCTCTGCCGTCAGGCGGGTCCTCGGTCGGCCGAATTCCAAAGTCTAGGTCCGGTGTCTGTTGCTGTCACCTTCTTTCCTGATGTCAGTGCGACAGGGGTATACAAGACACAGCCAATGCCATTTTCTTCAGTCTTTCTTGCCCCAGATGTCAGGTGCCCCCAGAAGGAAGCAATACATAAATTATGTATGAGGAGGTGTTAGCCACTAGGCCTTTACCAAGAGGGGAAGGAGGGAGGGAAACCTGTACTGCAACTGTATTAGCACTCTAACATCTACATTTATGGTAGGTACAAAACTGTACTATGTTCATCGTGCATACAGCTGCAGTAATCACAGATGGGTAGAATCCCAAAGCTATGCACAGTGTGGTAGGCACTAGGTGGAACTGGGAAGAGCCAGAATGCCCTGCAACACAGCAGTGGCAAAGCCTGCTCTAGTTTTGGAGTATAAAGGCCGGTGGTAGTGTTTTGTGAAGGTATGCACAGAACTCCAAGTGGCTGCCTCCAAAATATCTTTGGTAGGGACTCCTCTGAGGAAGGCTGTAGAGGTAACTGTGGCCCTTGTGGAGTGGGATCAGATGCCTGTAGGAACAGATTTGCCATGAAAGGAGTAACAAAACCGTATGCAGTGGCCTATCCATTTTGAAATTGTCTGTTTGGAAATTGGCTTCCCTTGAGCTCCTACAGCATAGGACAGAGTTGTTCTGATTTCCTGCTTTGTTCTGTCCAAATAGTAACATAGCTGTCTAAGGAATGCAGCAGCCTTTCCCCTTTGTTTTGAGGATTGGGGTAAAAGGTAGGCAAGTGTATGGCCCGATTTACAGCTACCCTGGATACTACTTTAGGCATAAATGACAGGTTGGTTCATAGGGAAACCCTGTCCTGATGGAAGATGAAAAAGGGCTGCACAGCCATGAGGGCTTGCAGTTCCGAAACCCTACAAGCTGAGGTAATGGCCAGAAGGAAAGCTGTTTTCCAGGACAAATATTGCAAATCTGTTGAGGCAGCTGGTTCAAAGGGGGGCAATGTTAATTTTTCTAGAATGTAATTAAGATCCCAGGCTGGTATTGGTAGTTTCCTTGGAGGTCTTATATTCTTAGCCCCTCTGAGGAACTGTCTTAAGAGTGGGTGAGAGAATAAGGGTGGATCAGTGTTGTATTCTGCAGAAATGGCTGAGGCATGAATTTTGATGGAGGAAAATGAAAGTCCACTGTTCAACAGCTCGGCTAGATACTGTAATGTCCGAGGCAAATTCAGTTTTCTAGGATCCTGGCCTTTTTTCTCATTCCAAGTGCAAAACCGTTTCCATTTTGCGCAGTAAGCCTTTCTAGTAGATGGCCTTCTGGCCTCCAAAATGACATCCTGTACCTCTTTGGAGAGTAGGGTCTGTTGTGGTGTTAAGGAATTTTCCATGCAGCCAGATTTTCCATGCAGCCAGATTGAGTGCTATCAGCTGACTGAAGAGTTTTGTAGCTGTGCCGAGTCAGTAGAAGAGGCATTAGAAGTAGGGTCCAGGGAGGAGTATGTGTTAGGCTCCTCAGGAGTGGGTACCAGTGTTGTCTTGGCCAATCTGGAGCAATCAGTATCATCTTCGGTCTGTCTGCTCTTGCTTTCAAGAGCACCTTGGGCAGAAGAGGCAAAGGTGGGAAGGCGTAAACTGTCCATGCTGCCCAACTGAAAGAAAGGGCGTCCACTCTCCAGGCCTTTGGATGGAAGGTCCTTGTGCAGAACTTTGTCAATTGAGGATTCCTGTGGGAGGCAAAGAGATCTATGCCTGGCCTTCCCCATGCTTGGATTATCTTTGTAAACACTTGAGGATGCAGCTTCCATTCATGTGGGTCTGTCATATTTCTGCTTAGATAGTCTGCCAGTGTGTTTTCCAATCCTGGCAGGTACTATGCTTGAAGTTAGATTTGCCATTCCAGAGCCAAGTTCCAAAGTGACATGGCTAGCCTGCACAGGGGGTATGAATGTGTTCCTCCTTGTTTGTTTATGTACCACATTACTGTGGTGTTGTCTGTTCTTATCAATAATTTAATTGCCCTGGATGCAGGAGGTCCTTGAAAGCTGTAAATGCATTTATCACTGCTAGCATTTCCTTTTGATTGATGTGAAGGTGCTTTTCCTTTTGGGACCATTTGCCTTGAAAGCACCTGTCTGTCATGTGTGCCCCCCAGGCGTAGTCCGAGGCATCTGTTGTGATGACTTGATTTGCTTGAGGCTTGCAGAATGGTAGACCTGCGTTTGGCATGCTTGGGCCCACCATAGAAATTCCTGTTGCAAACATGGGATTATTAGTATTATTGTTTCCAAACTGTGGCTGTGTTGAGACCATAGGTGTTTTAGGTACCATTGAAGTTCTCATATGCAACTTTGCACATGGGATTAGAAGAATGCAAGATGCCATGAAGCCCAGAGCCTGCAGGATTTTCCTTGCAGTTAGCCTGGTACAATTTGCTAGTATTTTGAAGTACAATTTGCTAGTATTTTGAAGCACAGAGTTAGTTGCCCCTGTTTTTCTGGCGTACGATAGGCCATCTGGGTGCTTGTGTCCAAGTTGGCACCCAGGAAAGTTATTTTCTGAGATGGTGTTAGCCTGGATTTCTCTTTGTTGACCGTGTATCCCAGAGAATTCAATAACCGTGTCACATAAGCCAGATGTTCCAGAAGTATGTGTTTGCTGTCCACTTGGATCAGGCAATCGTCCAAATAAGGGTAAATTTGCATCCCTTGAAGTTTGCAGTAGGCAATTACTGATGCTAGGCATTTCGTGAATACTCTGGGCGCAGTAGATAAGCCAAAGGGCAATGCAGAGAATTGATAGTGGATTGAACCTACAAGAAATCTGAGGTATCTTCTGCAGCTTTGTCCGATTGGGACATGCAGGTATGCCTCCTTGAGGTCCAATGTTACCAGCCAAAACTCCTTGCCCAGCATGGGAAGAAGCTGCTGTAAAGGTGAGCATCTTGAATTTTGGTACGAGTAGAAATGTGTTTAGGATGGATAAGTCAAAAATGGGTCTCCAGTCTGTTCCTTTCCTTGGTACCAGGAATAGTCTGGAATAAAAACCTTGACCTTGTTCGTGAGTAGGTACCTCTTGAATAGCTTTCATGTCCATGAGCTTTGAAATTTGTATTTGAGTCTCTGCCCTTTGATTGTGTGGCAGGTTCGGCATGCCTCTCATTTTTGGAAGAGTGTGAAAATGAAATCTGTAGCCTCTGTTTATGATGTCCAGGATCCATTTGTCTGTTGTGATATGCCAATTTCTTGTAAATAATGCCAGCTTTCCTCACAAGGGTGCTGCCAGCTGAGACTTGCTTGGCATGGAAAGGAGGGAGTCATTGGGTTTGTTTCCTGTATTGCTGTGCACTGTCTTCGCCACCTCTTGGTGCTGGAGTTTGCCATTGTCTGCCTCTATGATCCTTGAGATTGTCCTCTGCCCCTTGTGCGCCTGTATCTACCTCTTTGGGGGTTTGTCAATGACTGGAAAGGACCAGTTTTTTGAAGGCCAATTTCTGCTAAAACGTGGTGGTTGAACCTGTAGAAAAGCTTTGACAGTTTGCATAGATTTAACTTTTTCTTCCATTTTCCATAGTATCTCCTCAGCATTAGTACCAAATACATCCTTTTGTAAAGGAGCATCTAGTAGTTTAGCTTTAACATGATCAGGCAAGGTTTGTTCCCCAAGCCAGGCATGTCTACGAATGACTGATCCTGTAACAGCAGCTCTACTTGAGGCCTCTAGAGCATCATAGCCACATTGTAAGGTGCGTTTACCCACTTGTTCTGCACTATGCATCATATCCTGCAACGCCTTCATATCTGGTTGTTCAGGTTGTGACATTTTATTCCTTGATTGTGATAACAGAAACTGCTGATATTTAAGCATATGGAACTGACAATTTAAGGCCCTCATGGCTAGGGTTGCCGAGGTATATACCTTTTTTCCCCACCTTTCTAAGGATGTAGACTCTCAGAAGGTAGTGGATTCTTAGCAGTAGAGGCCTTCATTCCCTTGGGGCCTTGAGAAATGGTTTCAAGGTCAGCATTATGGCTTTTGTAAAGAAATTGGTGAGAGTTAGGAACTCTGTAGTACCTATCAGGCTTGACTGGGGCAGGAGGTAGGGAATCCGGATTAAGGCAAGCCTCCGAGTAAACCTCATCAAGTATGTCCAAGACAGGAGGTATCGCCAGAGGTCTGTGCTGAGGTAGCAAAAGGAATTCCCCAAGTCTTTTCTTGGAATCAGAAAAGTCTTGGCCTTCCCAATGGAAGTGTGCCCTTAAGGTATGCAAGGTTTCCCCAAAAGAAAAATCCTCTGGGGGAGATACAGAAGGAATGGACTGCTCTGCATCAGAATCTTCAAAAGGGGAATAAGAGTGTTCCTCTTCATCAGAATGTTCTGAAATAATGCAGCCCTGGTCAGAAGAGGGAGAATCTTCCTCCACTCTGGGCCTCTTGTCCAGAGGGGTTGGGAACCCCTGATAAGAGTAATTAAATCCTCAGCCATTTTAAGCTTTTGTTTTTTAGGCATGGGGCCTGGAGATGGGCCCTGTGCAACAGGCCTCTTGGGATGCATGGCTGATTTTGACTTAGTAAATGCCTTTATGGAAAAGGAAGACGAGGGTCTAAAGTTATGGAAAAGGAAGATGAGGGTCTAAAGACACCATGGGTGGAAGTGGACCTGTCCACATTAGGAGGCTCAACACACAGTGGCTTCGGTAACTGTAGTCTGGGAATGGGCCGAGGCACCTGCGGTCTCAGTTACAGAAGACACCGCCAGAGAAGTGTCGTCGGTAGTCAGGGGCTGCGTAGGCGCCTCACTGAGAACTGGACCATGTGTAGCCGTTTTTGGCGTGGTCGTCAGTGGATACTGCGGACCTTGCGTGTCGGTCTTTGTCCTTGCATTTTTGGACAAAACGGTAGTCTGAGTCTCAGACGACATTTTATAATCAAAAGATTTACCAAAAAGTGCTGGGCGAACTCCACCCGACGCTTAGTGCGTTTATTGAAAGTAGCGCAAAAGCGACAGCCCAAGACGTTGTGGTCTGGGCCTAAACAAGGTATGCAGAGGGAATGGAAATCCTTATGCGGTATTTGCTTCCCCACAAGAAATACAATTGTTAACTTTGTCTGACATCGGTCTGAGGCAAGAAAAGTTCGCCAACGGGGTACTTAGCTTTAAAGAAGACTTTGGTTTCCAAATTTTTGTAATTTCAGGAGCTGGCCAACCGGCACTTGCAAACTGCTTCGGGCACAGCAAGGCAAAAAAGACGGAAGAAAATGGCGTCGGCTGGGTCTTGTATACCCCTGTCGCACTGACGTCAAGAAAGAAGGCGACAGCAACCTACTCTGGACCTAGACTTTGGAATTCGGCTGACAGAGGACCCGGCTGACAGAGGACCCGCCTGACAGCAGAGAACCCATCTGTGATTACTGCAGCTGCATGCACAATGAACATCTGTCCACAGGATCTGCAAACTGGTTCATTCCAACAACCAGCTAGTGCTTCCACTGGAGAACAATTAAGCCAGAAGGCTTTTACCCTAATGGAAGAATGAATGGGTCAGTTGGGTACAATAAGGGAAGCCATTGGAGTGATCCTGAAGCCAAAAAGAAAAAAAGTTCTCATGCATGACTGAACTGCCTAATGTTTAAAACGTGCATCTATTTTTAATATATTCTTAAATCTCTGTAACAGTTGCATGTTTCTCACAAATACTGAGGTTAAACTCTCATTAGCAGTCCCTCCATGCGAGCATACGCACACATATTACTACATAAAGCAGAGGTTTTGAAAAACACTGAAACATGGCAGTACTATAAAGTATAAGAAAATCAGAACTCATTACACAAATTTTTCAATACATCCATCCATCACCTCTTGTAAATTCCACATGCAATGGTATCATGGCAGTCAGGACAGTCCAAAATGATACAACACTGGTGGTGAAAACTGAATAAAGCCAACTTTAAAGCCAAATAATTTAGAATGACCCGACAATACCAGAAACATTAAATCGGGGACTCCTTATGTATAAAAATGGATGCATCATGCATACCCCACTGGACTTTTCTAGAAGTTTGTGATATTGTCATGTCAATCTGTGGCCAAAGGTATGGTTCTCAACTAGATAAACAAGGAATATTAAGAAGCTGTTCACACCAATATGCAATAGAATATATCAGAATTACTGAACATCCTAGCCATAATGGGAAAACACATTTGTTTAGCAAAATCATTTCATCCACTCATATACCAAGTGAATATCAAGACGGGATTCACTGCTTGTTAATGTCTGCAGTAAGATCACAGCCAGGAGTTCTTTGAATCCTATCATTTTGCAGGATGTACTAGTACTGAAAATAACTCCTGTTTTGTCCTTTTCAAGCTAAAATATATACAAATCAATAAATATACAAATCAATATAGTACAACTGGCTTTGCTAAAATGCTACAAAACTATGCAGCAAAATGAATGATTTAGAAGCTTTCTTATGCTTAAAGTATGTTGATTTCTGTACAGTCAGTAAAACTTGGATTAAAGATCCAAAACAAAGAACGCAACAAAATCCAGTATAACATCTAAGATTTCTCTTTTGTTTAATCAGAAGTAACCTGAATGAAGATTTCATCCAAATGAAACAAAACAGATTCTTCATCCTGATGAAGCACAAATTAAAAGGTTTTTTTTTTTTTTTTTTTTTTTTACAGGGGGTCCAACATACATGTGCGAACACACACTGTGTATAAACTGCCTCTATTGTCAACACAGCCATGAAAAAGCAAAATGTTTTTAATCATTCCTAGTGGACAAAAAACAAATCTACTGACAGCGGTTTCCAGTGGCATTGTGTGTGTGTGGGGGGGGTTGAAAGACTTAACATTACCGTTACTAAATGAATCTGGCTCAAACTTTTTTCTTACTGCCTAAAAATAAAACACACAATCATCATACTCCTCAGTTTAGGAAATATGAAATAATTATGAAGCAGAAGCATAAACCCATCTCAAAGGAAAAAAATAAATAAAAAGTTAAAAAAATTACAAATGAAGCATGCCAGTTAATGTTGGATTCGCACACATCTCAGAGGCTTCAACTTCTTTCACTGCACATACATGGAAAATGTTGCTTACTGCCAAAATCCATGGTAGGGAATGCTAGTGTATGCTAGCAGTAGGAGACAGAGTTGAGGGTGTGCAACTGATGTCCTGCAAACCACGTGCCTTGTGTAGACAGATTACCTTACGTGTCCTAGTACATCAGGACAAGAGAGGGTTATCATTCCATTTTATAGTAGTCAACTGGAATGTAAAAAGGGGGTACGTACCCTATAAGGAGGATGAAATTAATAGAGACAGATATTGTGATAGGACTGGAGGAACCAAATTAAAAATTGCAACATATCACCTTATATAAAAAACAGTACAACAAAGTGCCAACCATAAGCCAGGTTGGGGGGAGAAAGGTGTGGTGCTATTCCATAGGTCACTTATATGTTTGGGGGGGGGGTAAACATTACGATAAAAAGGAAAACCTAGCTGAATCTTATGGGTGGGTACAATAAGTAATCAAAGATGGGCTAGAGGGAACATTACAACATGGATGGTCCAACGTTTTTGAAAATATAGTAGAGACATGGGAATACTTAGCAATTTCCAATTCACTATACTGTTGGGTGAATTCAATTTAGTTTTACAAGTTTATATATGCATGGGACCAAGGTGAAAAATACACTCGAGACTTGTCTAAAACAAGGAGAAAATGGATCTCCTATTGATCTTGCAAGGCATAATAAAGTAGAAGAAATAAGAAAAAGGCAGCTCTTACCATGCCATCATGAGATGACATTTCCAGTTCTTGTTAGAGACTCTTGGGTGTGCAGCATTGGTAGTGGGCTCGTTATAAATTGGCACACAAGGAAGACAAAGGTGAGTTTACAGAGTTGGTTAAGAATGTAATAAACCAAAAAAGGAAGTAACACCAGACTCAGACCAAAAATGTTAAATCCTGAACTCTAGGAGCGTGTCCTCCAAGCTTCCTGCTGTTGGAAAATGAAGGTGGTACCGAAAAGTGCAAGTCCACAAAAACAGGTTTTAGAAATTCCAAATAGACACAGCTTCCACGTAATTCTTTTATTCTTGAAACCAGGCAAAAAACAGATCAAATAAATCCAAGCGCTTTCGCCTGAGCAGTCTCAGGCTTTTTCAAGGTTAAACTGAGTTTGTGGCCATACTGTTTATATATTCAGGTTAATAGGCCTATTAAAATCATTAATTAATTACAATCAACATTTAAAGTGCAACAGTGCTTTACTAGGAGCATTTTGAAGCTGGTAAATGTTCTAAATTTAGAAAGTAGAGTTAATTTGGCAGCTTAGATTAGATGCTTCTAAAAATCCGGGGATGAATGATAGTATTAGTATCAATAGTATACTAAAGGTGAAAAGAAACAAATTATAACTTATTTAACTTTAACATCATTGGTTTCCATCATATCAATTTTGTGGCATTAATATGAAAAACATTATAAAATTTTTTTTAATAAAATGAAAGTTATTTATTATTTAATATGGATTAATTTTTAAAAAAAGAATAACTAGAAATTAATGAGTCACATACACATAATTTATGCAAGGCTCATTATCTGTCTGTTTCTAGTGCAAGAATTAAGTGCAATACATTTTTAAAGTTTTTGTAATTTACTATTTAACTACTATTTAACCATTTGAAACGTAAGCATATAACATTTAAGCAATCTACATTTTTTACTGTTTTAAATATATTAGTTAACAAGATGTATTTAATGTTCGATGCACAACACACTAATGTATCTTGGATGTATGCATAATTTACTGAGTGAAAGAAGAACAATCCAAATGCTTGGTGAATTCTGCTTCAGTGATGGGAAGAACAGACTATCAAAAGGGGTGTTGCTATGAACGCTTGGCTGCCACAAGCCAGTTATCCCTGTGATTAAACTTAAAGCCAGAAGGATCGTGAGGCCCCGCTGTCATGGTCTGTGCAGTCTGTATTTGTACTGAAAATAAAGATAAAGCAAGCTTTTGCCCTTCTGCTCCACGGGAGGTTTCTGTCCTCCCTGAACACACTCTTGACAGGTGCATCACCCCAAAATCAAACTCCCCACCTGACACTGTCCCCAGAGCAGGTCACACCTGGGTACTTGGGGCCAGAAGCAAGAGCCCGGGTGGGACTGACCCCTCCTCCCCCCACAAGTAAAAAAATGGATTTTGAGGAAATGTAGCTTAAATGGACAGAATATTTAATAAAGCCACCTTTTAGAGTATGGTTACATGGCATCTTATCAGAAAAGAAAGTATAACAACGGGACTAGGCAGGGTTGCTTACTATCCCCAGGATTGTTCTTAATTATGGAGGAGTTGGCCTATAATGTGAGTTTTCCTAGCAGGAAAAACAGGAAATACATGGCTTTTATTTACCTGCAGATGAGTGTGGATTAGTACTGATACAAGAGATACATTTGTAAGGGACATTAGTTATGTTGCATAGGTTCATACTAGGCTATCTGCCAGAGGTCATTTACAAGCCTAGCCCATAGTTTTGTGGCTTACGCCACCCCTTTAGTTTGGAGAAACTATGCCCATTATTTTGCTGTGCCTCTGTCAAGCAGTGACACTGAGGTAACCCCTGGGGTGTATCTGCGATCTCCCATGTGATGCACTTTGGGCTTCAATATAATGCACAATAGGTTCTACTAAAGTTTAGTGAGTAAAGAGGAAGACAAGACAGATCTCTCCAGAAGCATTATTAGAATGCTCGGCTTGAGGAAAGGGCTAGAAAATAAGGTATATTCACATTTTTATAGAAACCATTATCAGTAGCATTGAATCTCAAAAAAAAAAAAGCCACTCAAGCTTTATGTCCTCCATCAGCTTTTCCTAATTGACTTATGCATATTATATAGACAAAATTGTGGATTTTAGAGAAATTGCTCTTCAGACTCTAGGAATCCAATAAGCATGCTTTTGAACTACGTATTAAGATCTGGCAGACTATTCTGCTATATTATTAACTCTAGTCATATGGATTCAGGGACAATGGAAACTTGTGCAAATATGTAAAATCATCATTTTTCAGGAGGGTAGGCCTTTTGCTTATATTTTCACTACAGTGTCGCCCCAGCTTAAAAAAAAAAAAAAAAAAAAACAGTGAACATTTTTAAAACATGAAACAGCAATGATCATTTTGATGGTACCAGTCACTCTTGGATGATAATTTGCATTGATATTTCAAGCCTAAAAGATGTTGCAGCAATAAGTGGTGAGCAATTACTAGGAAACGCCACCTTGAGCCAACGTGCTCAAATAAGCAAATACAGCTCAAGCAAGTAGAGGTAAACTCTTTTGGGTCAGTTATTGAACTGAATCATTTGATGAAATGAGAGAGCACTTCATACCAAAAGATATGAACATTTTGACATATCCTGCTCTGTGTTGCACAAAAGATGATATAATGCAAACTCCAACTAAAACTAAATAAAGCCAAGTTCAGCTGCCAAACACAGCCTTTCAAACAATGTGAAATGACTCAGTTAAATTAATAGCCATATCTTGCAAAGTACATCTTAAGAACAAACTTAGGGGGGTTGGCATAATCTAGGTTAAGTAGTTTCCCACCTGTGAAAGGGAAATTGGCTAGACTGAAATGGTCCACAAGGGCAGATAACCAACCTGTCAAACCTATTTGTCTACCAAGGCTCATGTACCTTTTTCACCTCTAAGTGAAAACGTAGTGTGGATGAGTTCCAGCTAAACAATTAGTTTGCAATTTTTGTGAAGAATCGTTTTCAGAAGCTAACATCTGACTGAAATTGGCTCCAACTGGATTAAAACATGATATTTCTTCCATAAGCACTTTGTGTGCTTAAGCTCCTACCGCAGCTAATGTATACTGAAGGGAATTAAGTGAACTCCTTTGTTCTTAATGGAACTGAACTTCTCAAACTGGACCCATTTCGACTTTACCATAGTTATGTCTAATCCCTATCTGGATACTTACACCCATTTCTGATGATTCTGAATCTCACCATAAGAGGATACGTTTAGTTTCTTTATATGACGTTCTCTTCTAGACCACGACTTAAAATATTTTGAAAGCAGAGTTTCTACTTTAAATCTTGCATATTGCCTTTGTCATTAGAACAAGTTATTTAAATGCTTCCTGTTTCTACAAACAGTTAAAACATTCTGAATATTTAATTTATTCAGAATATTTTCTCTTATACCTCTAAGAAAGGCTTTTACTAATTTAAACATTTAATTTACACATGTATTAGTTAAGTGTAGCACATCTCTGGTGGTATCTGAATCTGTATAAAATTATACCTCTGGCATTTCCTTACCAAAAAAAAAAGGAGTGAATAAGTTATCTTAGCCAGCTATAATCCATTTAATTGTGTTGTGGTATATCAGTTGCGCCTCTCTCCATATTTTTTTGACTAGCTTGATAATCATAGCCTATACGAGTGTTAGGAGTGAAGAAATTAACATGGGACACCAGCTGTGGCTGACCAGGGGTCTCAAGTGATACAACCTCTTTTCCTAGACTCTGTGACCCTAAGGACACAGCCAAACATTTTACAGTCCTTGCCTAAAACGTTCTTGCATCCATGGTTAATTCCTGCACTTACTACCAAAATGTGGTCTTTTTTACATAATGTTTTTTTTTTTTTAAAGGTTACTTTAGGATTATTACAGCCTAGGAGAAGTAGCTTATACTCCCCTACATTATATCTTAAATGTAATTTCGCTGATGTCCACTAATAGTATCCAGAGATCTCTCATTCATTCCTTCACTTTTCTTTTGCCATCTGGAAATAGACTGATCCGGTTCTCAATGCCACTTAATGTCTGACAAATAGATCAAAGATAACTGGTCTACGAGCGTATCCTTGTGAAACCCCAACAGATACTTCCATTTCTTTTTATATGGTCTCTCAGTCTTCTAGGTCTTTAAGTTCACTTCTTGAAAGGAAGCATTCTTTTACAGGATCTCCATAATTAGTACAGATATCTGTAATTAGTACTCTTGTTTTGCAAAACAACCAGTTTTCTACCTTTTTAAACTGTTTCCTACTTCAAACCTCATTTCACTTTTGCTTATCTCCTTGTAAGAGAAATGGAGAAGCCCTCCTAAATTAAGGAATGAAACTATGACCAGGTTTTCTTTGAGAAATTACATAACCCAGTCATAAAAATCAATCTATTTAGACTGACATTACCAGTTATCCACACACCCATGTTGGTTCTAGTCCTGCAGGTTGCTTATCTATTTTTCTGGGACAGCTCTAGCTCCTCCACCACGGCCTCCCATCACTTATGTGGAACCTCACTGTTGCTGAGAAATCATTTCAGTTCTGTTACACAATCTGTAAATACATCTACCAGGTTCAAGAGTTTGGATTGTACACATTCAGAACTATGAACTTAGTCTTCCCATAACTGCACGAGTCTCCTTTTTACATCTTGCCTCGATATGCGATAGTCTGCAAGATGTCTTCTCTTCCCACCTCTTCCTTCTCTTTTTAAGTGGAATGTGACAGTGAACAGTGAGTTTGTCAATTCAACTCATAATCATTCCTTTCCATTAGCACTTAACTTCTTCTCTTTTTGAAAAAATTCCAAACCAAAAAAAAAACTTCAAAAATGTCTGTACTGCCACTATAGCAGTTTTGTATGCAGTTTTCAGTACCCACACTCGAGTAGTAACTATAATTTAATTTACATTTGCCTTTCTTTGCATTGCATCTTTCCCAAAAGCATCTGAAGAATCAGTTCTACACCTTTATCCTTCTGTCAGATCTTTATTTGGATTTGCTTGTCTGACAGCTGTTGTAGTTCCTTTCCAAGTTTCCCTGTACCACTGCTACACAACTGCCCAATCTCCAGCTCATAAAATGCCCTGATATTGTTAATCCTCATTCATTTCATTCCTATGGGTATCTGTTCCGTCATTCCCAGAACAGGGCCAAACATTTTCCCTCCGGCTTCTTTGGCCTAATTACTCAGCTTGGACTTTTGCCTTCACCCCTTGCCCTGTTACCTCAGATTTCACCCATAATCCCCCTTGCCCTGTTACCTCAGTTGCCCAGTGCCACATGCTCATTTCAAAGTGTCAAGCTTGTTCAAAAGAAGTATAGATATTTTGTTCTCTTATTCTCTTGCATTTTGTCATCATTTACCAAGAGGTATTTCTCCCTTACCATCATTGGTAATCTCACTTTTTCATACCTTCGGGTATTTTGTACCATTGCTGGTAGCCTTTTTATACTGTCCCCTTTTCTGTCATGACAGATAAAAGGTAGTCATGGATTTAAAAGGTTTTCCGATTGTGGACACATTACCTACATCAGATGCACACTCTTTGCACATTTATTGCTTTGGTGTGTCCCGCTTATCTGTTGACCTGCCCTAACAGAACTTTGTTGGAAAGGAAAAATAAGTTGTTGCTGAAGGGACTTTTCAAATCTCCCTTTTCAGATGCTATTTCTGGGTCGGAGACTTCAACCCCTCCTAGAGCCCATAAGAAAATTTTGGATGATACTACCAATGCCAAGTCTTTACCTTAGTCCCCGGCTGGGGACTCCCACCAACCAAGACCTAAAAAGGCTAAAGTTTCTGCTTTGGAGCACACTCTGTCATCCCCAGTGCTTTCATTGCCTAGACCTTTGGCACCAGTGATCTTTGCTCAGTCTTCTCCTGTAGCATTTACTATAATCGGCACAAAAGGGATCCTTGGTTCAGACTATTACGACTACTGCATCGACACAGACCAGTCAGCGCAGACCTTGACCACGTCGGCTCAGACATCTTACTTGAAACAGACTCCAGTTATTTGCGCCAATTTTGTCGGTTTCAGCCTTCAGTACCAGCAACCACTTTGGCACCAATCCTTGTGCAAGTGCAGACTGTGACCTTGGCACCAATGATTACCTCAGTGCAAACACCCATAGTCCAGTCTCTCAGCACTGTTCTCGGTGCAGACTGGTGAGGTGGGCACAGAGCTAGTCTTCTGTGGACAGACCCGTTTCTCACTCAAGTCTCCGTGAGGTCCACTAGAAGCCTTTCAGAACAAGACGTGTTGCATTTTGTGGATCAAGTGCTTCTGGCCAGAGGTATCCCACCCCCCAGGACCTATCCTCTCCTGGGAGGTGATCACCCATCTCCAAAGACACCTTCTTATTCTCCTCCTTCATTGCCTTTGAAGTCCATTGATCTAGCAGTCTTCCCCCTCTGCAGTTCCCTTTATGGATCTCACTAAGGAACTGCAGTTGCCTTCATGACAGGAGAGTTTTGCTATGACCAAGGATGACAGTTGTGACATGCATAATTTGCTATTCCACATTCATCCGAGGAGGAGTCATCAGGCTGAGCTACTTAGGGGAGGGGTGACCCCTGTCCTGGACACTCATGCCTCTTCAGGTGGACCAGCCTTTCAACTGATGAAGGCTTTCGCTGGTGATACTGTGCTGTCTATCCCCCGCCCTCCTCTGGTACACTGTTTTCACAAGTTGCACCTAGCTGATACCGGGTGCAAAAGCCTCAGGACATATTTCCTCAGGAAACCCCTTTTCTGCCATCTTCCCTAGCTTCTCCCTCTGAGGAAGTCCACCAGAAAAGCTCATGTAAGAGGAAGCACTTGACTCCACAGAGGAGTCCCTTGCTAAAGACACAGACTGATAAGTGGGAAGGATCCCCCGTCACCCTCTGAGGTATCCTTTGGTGATAGTCAAAATCCTTAGAGAGAGGTGGCTGGCAGCCCTCTAATCCAACCTCTGAAGAGTCTGTGTTCCTGCAGGGCTTTTGTGCCCAGCCCCCTACCTCCTGGGTTACTCCACCTGCTGAACTTGTCCAGCTCATCATGCGTGGAAGGCTTCCGACACCGTAGAGGCTATTCCCCGGAGGCCAGATAAGATTGTCCCCTCCCGCTACAAATCCCCATTGGTCTAAAAGGTCTTCCTGTGGATGCTCTGGTGGTGGCGGCTGCAAGAAAAAGGATCTGGCAGAAGAAAGCCAGACTGTCCATCCACCTAACAGAGTCCCAAGCCCTGGACAGGATAGGGAAGTGCACCTTTACTATCAGGTCCCTGAATTATATGGCACACTTTACCCAGGCTTCAAATGGATCTGATTTTCAAGCTCTCTAAAACCTTGGCTGGTGCAGTGTCTGAGGAGGTCTGTGACAAAGTGGCCTCTCAGCTGACTACCATAGAGTCAATATCTAACTCCTCTATGCGACTGATATCCCATGCATCAGGAGCAGCAGGTTCAGCTGTGGTCTTGAAACAGGCTTGGATGCGCTTGTGCAATTTCATGGAACCCTAAGGCTTCCTTTCTTAACACTCCCATAGAGGCCTCTTTGTTGTGTGGACCCAAAGTTAAAAGCACACTGGCCAGATGTGAACAGGACGGCAAGACCCTTTCTGCTGCAGGTGTCAGTTATTCTTCCCAACGTGCTTTCTCCCAAAACCAAAAGAGTGGGAAGATATGGTTCAAGAAATCTCAGGGTCCTTTCCATGACACACAGGCAGAGTTCTCCCCTAGAGGCAGAGGGGGAACTCACAGGAAAGAGGCTCCTTTCGGGGAAGAGGGGGTCCACGTAACCAGGGTTCCAGGGACTCTTTCCCTGGCCAATCCTACCAGTGCTCCTGAAGAGTAGCCCAGCTCCTTTCCTCTGGAGGTGGTTGGGGGTAGTTTCTCCTTTACCCTTCTGCCTGGCTAACCATCACCACCGATACTTGGGTACAAAGGATTACAACCAGAGGTTCTCATATTCCCTTCGATCTTTGTCCTGTCCCTTCAAAAAAACCTTCCTGATGTTCCACACAGTCAAAGGGAAGAAGCAGCACTAGAGATAGAAAACCTGCCAAGAAAGTCATCCAAATAGTCCCTCCAGAACAGATAGGATAGTGATCCTACTAGACTATTTTTGGTGCCAAAGAAAACCGGGGACTGGAGACCAGTTTTGGATCTGTGTATTGCACAAGCTTGAGTACAAACATTTTGGATGGTCACAATAGTCTATCCTCCTGCTTTTGGAAGAGGATTGGATGTGCTTGCTAGATCTTCAAGATGCGTACTACCACATAAAATTGGACAGGCCATCAAGAAAATGTCTGCACTTCCGTGCAGGAGCCAGTCACTACCAGTTCAGAGTACTGCCCTATGGACTCTACAGCCCCCAGAGTACTGCCCTATGGACTCTACAGCCCCCAGAGTACTGCCCTATGGACTCTACAGCCCCCAGAGTGTTCACAAAGTGCATGACAGTCATCACAGCTCACTTGCTACTACAAGGATTCCAGGTGCTTCCATACCTGGATGACTAGCTCATTTCTGCCCCCACCAGACATCTACTGGAAGAAGCCCTGGCATACTCTCCTCACTGCACAAGGGCTAGGCATAATCATAAACTGGCAAAAATCCAATCTCACCCCATCTCAGTCCACGGAATTCATAGGGGTTATCTTAAATACAAAGAACTGCAGAGCTGCCATTCCAGAGCACAGAATTCTAAGCATAAAGCAGCAACTGATCCCAATCCTTTCAAGGGAGAAATCCACAACTCACTGTCCTACAGATGTTTGGTTCCATGGCAGCGTCCATCACCATAGTCCCCCTGGCCAGGTCTCATAGGAGGCTTCTACAATGGCTACTGCTCACCCAATGGTATCCTTTTCAGCACCCTCTTTCAGCCAAGATTCAAGTAACCCACAGGTGCAAACAGGATTTAAATTGGTGGAGGACACAATCCATCACAATGGTCTTGCCCCTTCTCCCCCCAGCAACCCAAGGCCACAGTGACCACAGACACTTCCCTGATGGAGTGGGGGGGCTATGTCGGGGACAGACAGTCCAAGACACTTGGTCCAAATTGGAGGCCCAACTGCATATAAATGTTCGAGCTGAGGGCAATGCGTCTGGCGTTGCAAGCATTCCATCCCCTGCTGCCGTCTGGGACTATTGCGATACAGACATGGCAGTGGTCTGGTACATCAACAAACAAGGTGGAACCAAATCTTACCCCCTTTGTCGAGAGGCCATGAGGCTATGGCAATGGGCGATAGCTACCAATAATTTTCTTCTAGCAATGTACATTCCCAGGAGTTCCCAACAGACTAGGGTGCATTCTACAACTTCACAAGTGGTCCTGGAATCCCCTGATAGCGGCAGAAATCTTCCATTGCTGCGACCTCTTTGCATCCCTGACCAACTACAAATGCAGCAACTACTTCACCCAGATTCCCCCCTCCGGGACAGTCACCCAGGGATGCTCTAGTCCACAATTGGCCCTTGGGTCTTAGTTATGCATTCCCACCTTTTTCCCCGCATTCCCCAGTTTCTGAAGAAAGCCCATCGGTTGAAGAGCAAGGTGATCCTCATAGCACCATATTGGCCTAGTCAGATTTGGTTCCCCTTCCTTTGGCTTCACCTACTAGCTCGACTACAAATTCTCCATCCAACCCCGGAATTGAGCTCACATCTGCAGAACTGGATATATCCCAACTTGGACAACCTGAAGCTCGGTTTGGCTACTCCAATTCCCTTTATTGCGAGGCAGAAAAATCTTTCTTTACCAGTACGTGACTCTCTCATTGCATCTCACAAGTCTTCTACTAGAATTACTTATCTAAGCAAGTGGAAAAGATTTATCCGTAGGCTGAAAGAAAAACAAGTTGATCCCTTCTCAGCACCAGTGTCAATAATACTAGAGTATCTGGCCAACTTTTCAATTGGGTTTATCGACCTCTACCATTAATTTGGCTGCAATATCCAATTTCCATGAGTATCCAAGACTCCTGCAATATCCAATTTCCATGAGTGTCCAAGACTCCTTTCTTATGTCACAAAAATTGTGCAAGATCTTCATAAAAGGTGAGTCTGAAGCCACCTTTTAGAGAACCTATTCAACCATGGGATCTGTCATTAGTTCAAGCTCTGACAACGCCACCCTTTGAACCAGCTTCTTCTTGCAACCTCAAATATTTGTCATGCATTACTTCTGCCAGACGTATCTGAGCTTCAGGCTTTATCCATCAAGAGTCCATACTTGATTTTTCATAGAGTGCGTCTTGAGAACTAATCCTTAATTTCTGCCAAAAGTAATCACTGAAATGTCCATTAATCAAACCACTGAATTGCCAGTTTTTGTTCCCAACCATTCAAACAGAGGAGAATATTGCCTACATACCCTAGATATCCACAGGCAAATCCATTTTTACTTGAACAGGACTAGGTCCTAGTGTAAATCTGACACGTTATTTTTGGCCTATTCCGGACCTAGATTAGGACCTGCTGTTGCTAAGGTCACATTAGATTGTTGAAAGACTGACCTTCATTTATAAACATAATATTCCGTTGCCTACTGCCATGAAGGCTCATTCGACAAGGCTGGTGGCAACGTCTGCTGCCTTCCATGCCAGAGCTTCTTTACATGACATTTGTGCAGCTGCAACTTGGGCTACGCCTCATCCCTTCATCAGTAATTACAAATTGGATTTGGCCTCCAGGGGAAGTGCATCTTTTGGCTCTATAGTGCTCAGGAATGTCCTTTCCATGAGAGCCTCCCAGGAATAGAGGTAGCTGGGGACTCTGTCCCATACTCAAGGAATGAACGAGGATGAACGAGGATAAACAATATCAAATAAAGTTACGTCTTACCATAATGTTCCATCTGTATTGTTTAGCCTAGTTTAATCATTACAACCCTCCCTCCTTCACCCTCCTGTGGCTTCTAGTGGATCTCACCATCCGGTTCTCTTAGGTCATTTGACCAGAGGTAGCCTCTACCTTCTTTTGACTTGCAAACTCAATCTGAGGTAACAGGGAGAGGGGGATTATGGGTAAGTTTAGCTCGAGAGTTTGTAGCAGACGCGAGCTTGGAAAATGGCCAGCTCGGTTCAGAGGTCAGAACAGATACCCATATGCAATGACTGAATGGGGATAAACAATACAAATAGAACATTATGGTAAGGCATAAGTTTTTCCATTGCATGGACTCTTCAGAACCTTCGTCCTGACCACATTCTTTCTACTATTTTTGTTTTCCTAACTTTTTTCCTCATTTTTGGTGTTTTTAATCTTTATCCACTTAATGCAGTCTATACATTTATGATACCACATGCTGGTTTTATTTTCTTGCCTGCTGTCTCCCTCATCCATGGCAACCATACTGTTACATGGTCAATGTTAGCCAGGGACACTTCTAGGCCTTGAGCTCCAAAGTCTTCTAGAGAACAATGTCTGTTATTTTTAGCCTTGTTTGTACCTTGCTCTGTACTAGCCGAAACCATTCTTCGTTACCCAAGTTACATCTGTACAGATTCACCTTCTTCCTATCAGGTGAGTATCACTTCTCAGCAACATGGCTTCTTCTGCCTGTTTATATTACTTTCAGCATGTACTCAAGTACCAGCTCCCTCCCCCCTAGCGATTTCTAGGATGCTACATTTTGATGGTCTTTGATAGACAAGCACTCAGCCTGGTATGGCAAGTGATAAAAGTTGAGAACTCAATGGAAAGATTCATCCTGGTCAGCTCAGTTACTAAGCACTCATCTGCTAAAATCAAAGGTGTTCTGAACTACAACAAACCATATATAGCCTGCATCTTTATACCAAACTACTGGACTTGGATCTTAAATAGATACCAACAGGTTGCTTCCTCAGAGCCTGGAGAGAAGGAATCACTGGCATAACACCAATGCAACTCAGAAAGAAAAGCTTCAAAATAAATACCAAGATACTTAAAAGATCCAGACTTGATACTGAACCTTTACACAGAAATGAGTTCTGCATTCCCAGACTGGTAACATTAGGACTTTTTTCAACTATTTTTAATCACTGGGAGGCAGTATCATAGTGTGACAACAGTTTTATTCTGTATTCTTAGGGGGTCCACTTATATAAGATATTAAATAAAAGGAACCAAGCAGCAAGGTAACGTACACAAATAATCATAGTGATGTTATAAAAATAGAAAAATCAAGTAAAACTTACTCCCTGGATTCATGCTACACTGACATTACTACAGATTAAGGTCACCCATCCATGCTGAAACCAGAAATGACAGTTTTCAAAAAGTGCATAACTTAAGTCACAAAAGGTTTGGTTAGGTGGGTACAGTATGCTTTACATTGAGAAGATGCAGTTTTCCAAGACATTTCCCTTTCTATGTGATTATCTCTGTGCCAAGACATATTCCTTTAATGATTAAGAGTTGTAATTACAGATGGAAAGTTGCATTCTAGACTAATAACTTGTACCAAAGGTACAGGGGTGGATTCCTTCCACTTCAGTTTCCTACAGTCTAACTAGGAAGTGTACTCAGGTCACTCAGAAAAGGGAAAGTTGCGTCTAGATGGCTTACCCAATTGTCTAGGTTAAAAATGGGTTTGACCACATTGTCAAATAGTATTGCCCCTGCAGATATGTCTCATCTGCACCATGCTGGAACATGTCAATTTTTCAGCTTTCTTCATAAACAGCTGGGATTGCCATAGATTTGCACTCTAAATGGCTAGCTGTTCACACAAGTTCAACCACTTCTGAAAAACATTAATACAGAAGACTAGATCTGCAAACAGTAAATGAGAACTAGACATAATATATCTGAAGAGTTTAAGAAAATCAAGGAGAATGGTACAAAACATTTTGCACCTCCGCCACCCAAAACTACAATGCAAGAAATACATGCATACATATTTTGAAAGGCTGTAAAAGCCATAAACACTCACTGCAACTTAGGACTGCCAGTGTTTTCACCTACAGAAACGCAGCTCGTGGAACCTCAAATATAAAGTACCACATACACTATGTTGATTTTCTAGGTTATACAGAGAAGAAATGCACACCAAATTCCAAGCAGCCTGAATTAAAGTGTGTTAGACATTTACATCTACTTTTAAATTAGACGTTATTTAAACCTTGCCCTATTCAACATAAATGAAAACATTCATACATCATTTATGGCCATTAAGCCATTAGAAAATGAATCTAGGCTTACAGAAACTGAGCAATTGAAACAAGTACTGGTATGCTTTCAATATAGCAGTTTGAGTTTTCTGTTCACTACAGAACCATATGCTGCAAAGAAATGCTGAATATACTCTGATCTGTTTGTGATTTGAGTCCCCCAGCACATCATCAAGTCATCGGGTTTTCCAGATTTATAGTATTCACAAAGTCTGCAAAATTATTCAACTTTTGCCACATTAGATTAGTTCCAGGAGTCCTTAATCAGCAAGGTCTAGACACTGTATTCCCTAAAGGGATCAGCAATCTGTAATTTTAGCTAACGGGAATAAAACAATGCTTTATCAGTGTCCAAATTTAAATATCCCTTACTGAAGATGCACAAGAAATCTGAGCAGAGTTCTTCCCAGCTAGTCAAGCAATGTATAATTTATGGGCAATCAATGAAAAGCCAGTAGTGTTACCTTATTATAGGGCATCTACATTTGTGTAAACATTGACAGGTCATTAATTACATGCAGTTCATATGATTAGATGGCCGACCTAGAAAGCTTTTTTCAACTTGGCATTGTAAAGGAGACCTCATACAGCAATTAAAATATCTATGGCATTGACGTGCAGAAATAAAAAGGTAACCCAGCTTGGAGGAACTGTTGCCCTTGGTCTGTCCTATGAAGTCTTGTATTCTATAATCAAGATTCATGGCATGTTTGCTGTTGCTCTACCAGGACAAAGAATGGTCACATGCTCCGCTTCACATGCATCTTTTTATATTACAAAAATATACCTCTCAACCTGCAAACACCAAAAACAGAAACAAAGACCCTCGAAAATTGGATAAATCCATTTGAAAGTCTGGACCTTTGATTAGCATAAATTTGAACAAATGGCGTATAATCCTGTCCGCTTTCAGTGGGAATGTAAAATACTACTCAGAAATATGTCAGAGTGACAAAAAATGTTGAAAAATATAAGCACATTACCAAAGAGTATAAACATGTAGACTTGAACAGCATTGCAAAGTTCTACAACATAAGGTAATTTGTTTAAAAAAAAAATAAAAGGAACGTGTAATGTGTGCATACCTCTCATCCTCTTGGTGCAAGAAACCTGTACAAAGCCGGATAGAATGGGGGAAGAAATGCCCCAAAATAGTTGCAGAATTTAAAATACTGCTCTTATAAAGTTCTAGAAAAACAGACTTTGCATCATTACGTATGTAGTAGACAGCTTCAAAAAAAAAAAAAAAAAAAAAAAATCACATGAGGAGACGGATAACACTGAGTGAAGGGGTAAATAAAGCCTGAAAATGGGGAAATTCCTCCTAAAATATGGACGTCCAGTGCAAGGGGTAAAGCAGGGCTAAAAATGACAGTTGAAAAGTCTATAAAGGGACATTACAAATCAATAGCAATGTGTAAAACTCTACATTGTATGTTACAGTAAGAGAAGTTGATTTGACACCAGAATGAGTTTAATGGGCCTGATTGTCAGAAATGCAACAGTTTACTGCCTTGTCCATTGACAGAGGCAACTCACTTATTTCAATGATTGAAGACTTGATTGTGGAAAGACACAGATTCACTGTAGAGTCAAACAGGATGTGGTATAGGAAAATCATGAACCCGTTACCTTATCCTGAGGAGATGTCAAGAACCTAACAATGCATGTGTGAACTTTAGAAACCAACAGTTGCAAATGTACATGCACCAGCTCAACAGCTCAGTGTTTAAAAAGTGTTAAAAGGTAAATACCATCTTCTCCAGATACTCCTGTAACCAGGTGCAATAAACCAACTATAAAAAAATCTGAATTTTCTATTCACAGAATACAGTACAGCGAGGTGTAATTTATCTGTTTGATAACTTTGATGAAAGCGGATGAGAAAAAAACACGATGGCCAAAAATGTGAGAGCCTCTGCCAAATGCATAATGGATGGACAGATTAAGGCAGGTAATCTAGAAGAAAACTAGAACATACATGATTTCACTTACACCAGGAAGGTCTCATTTAAGCCAATCCTGGCTGAACACACAAATGTCAGTGATAAAGTGGAGGTGCTCTTTGACAGTCTTGCTAGTAAAGATATACTCTGACCCTCCAAATTATACTTTGACATCGCAACGTATAAGGTGGTGAAGGAATATTTCATTAGCAGCTAGTGAAGTTGCATTGCTGAACGTTAAAATTGTCAAAGAGGACAGGACATGGAGAAAGAATCTGCACTGGAAACATCTGGTAGTGAATATTAGTGCAGGAGCATGCTAGAAAGCAATTCAATGCCCTCAGAATACAACCTGAACTAATTGAGTTAGAGGTGGAAACGACATACCTCAAAGTAGCTGGATAGAATGAACAGACAGCTTCAAGTGAAAAGGGAGTTAAAGAGAAAGGCTTATGCTATAATGAGCCTGAGATACAAGAGAGAAGGAGAAGCAGTACCACCAGCGTAGGAGATTGTACAGTTGTGTTATACTTACCCATACTAGTAAATGCTTGAAATGTCAGTCATCGTGATCCCCACTACATGTGCACAAGTATATATATAATAATCTATATAAATAGAAATGCAAAAGGTTTTTGTCCAAAATCTTAAATCTCTGAAAGTTTGATTGCTTTGAAATTTTCACACAATGTTGCATTCGAATACGCGCGTGTTTTTATATACCTACTATGGATTCTATATATTTGTATACAAATATGCAATTTTATAGGTTTTTGTTATAACTTTCTTCTTTAGTGAAATTGATCTGCTTTAGTTCATCCAAACAATGCCTCGCAGAAGATCAAACTTAGGTAGTCGTTGAGCAGAAGTGCAAATTGCAAATCAAACTGAGGAAGAACGGGCATCAGTGAACGAGTGAAACAAAGAATGGCTCAAATACATGCAGAGGAAGCAGCAGAGCAATGTGCAGCCAGACTTGAGGATGCAAATACATGCAGAGGCAGCAGCAGAGCAACGTGCAGCCAGACTTGAGGATGCACGGTTGTGAGCACAGCAATAGTGTTTTGAGCTTCAGATCTGCTTCGTTCTCAAACACGACAAGCTGAGTGTGGCTGAAAGACGTCAATGAGAAACAGATCAAACACGACTATGCTCAGCAATCATGCTATTACAATAGTCTTGCATTCAGGTACAACCCAGCTGATTAGTTTGAGCCAGCATGTTCTCATCAGCACTATGACTTAAGTGTGTCCTTATTGCAAGGCTCTGAAATTTAATGGAGAAACGAAAGGAATGTGTTGTGCTGCCAGAAAAATTAAACTGCCTCAACTTGGAGAGCCACCAGAGCCATTAAAAAAAACTTGCCAGATATACCGCCGAATCAAAGCATTTCCTAACATCAGGAAATGCTACTCGTGCTTCCAAATGACATAGTTCGGCACAGAAATCGTAACAGCTCAGTTCATGCCAACTTTCAAAGTGAAAGGACAAATTTATCAAAGCCGGCTCCCTGCTTCTGTTCCCAGATGGTCAACAAATTCCTACAAATGTATTTAAATCGGTGATGGCAATGATCAATTGAATGCACGCTGCGGAATTTCTACCGGCATACAAAGGTCCATCGTTTCCCAACTGCAACAGCTTCTTCACGAAAAAGACATTTAGTGCATTTGCAGCAATTGACATGATGCCATCTGATACACACAAGATTGTATTCATGCTGATAAAACGCCTGCTGGAGAACATGTGCAAGATTCAATGCTCCAACTATAGACAAAGTGGGAATTGTTATAGTCGGAGATTAATTCCAACCTAGAGATATTGTTCTTCATTGGAGAATCAATTGGCAACAGTTACAGAAACTCATAGATGCTACGATGCCCTGCAATATCCAATCATTTTTTGGGATAGTGCCGATGGATATCACTTCAACGTTAAGATAAATCAAGTCAGTGGCGAAGAAACAAATATGAAATGCAGCGCAATGAACTATTATTCATACAGATCAATGATTCAAGAGAATGAAGACCATCACATTTTGAAATGCCATCAATTGTTTTACCAATACATCGTAGATATGTATGCAAAAATCAAAACAGAACGTTTGATATTAATCCATTTGAATCAGACCAAGCTTCGCTCTGAAGAAAACGTTAGTTTGCGAGATGCAGTTGTAAATGACTAATACAACCAATGTTGGAAGACTAAATTTTGCCATCGTCATATACAGGCAGTCCACGTCATATGCATGAGTACAGTCAAGATACAATTGCGTATGTTCATCACTACGGGCATCCAGAACTATTCATTACATTAACATGCAATCCAGCTTGGGACGATATACAAGGGCTCTTACTTCCTGGGCAATCGCCGGTGGATAGGCACAGCACATGTTTTCAGACAGAAGCTGAAATCGCCGATTGATTTCATGGTAAAACATGAAGTGTTTGGCTCTGTGTGCTGCTGATGTACTCAGTGGAATGGCAAAAGTGAGGATTGCCACACGCACATATACTAATCTGGCTCTAACAAAATCACTTCAAAACAAAATAGACTATGTAATATGCGCTGAAATACCCAATGCAGACGTTGATAACAATTTGCATGAAGTTGTGATGAAAAATATGATACATGGACCTTGTGGTACACTGAATCCAAATTCACCATGCATGATAGACGGAAAATGGTCTAAGCGATATCTGAGCATTAGTATCCAACACAGTTACAGGAAACTATGGATATCCTTTATACAGATCAGCAGATAAACTGACATCAAATTAGATGGCAAAAGGTGAATATGGAACAACCCACTGGTTATCAAAAACATACAAAGCGCACATAAACGTGGAATACTGTAACTCCATTAAATCGATCAAATACATTTGTAAGTATGTGAATAAAGGCAGCGACATGGCAGTTTTTGGCGTGCAACCAGAAAGTGATAGGAATGCGGTCATTCATATCGATGAAATTGCACAGTAATCAGGCTGGAAGATACATAAGCAGCAATGAAGCTGTATGGTGAATTCTTTCATTTCCCATACATGAAAGAAGTCCAGCTGTTCACTTAGCAGCACATCTAGAAAATGGACAATGCATTTCACAGCTGCAAATGTGCAACAAATAGCCCTGAATCCACCACCTACAATGTTAACTGCTTTCTTCACGTTATGTCAAAATGACGCATTTGCTCACTGCTGTATTCTGAAGTGCCTACATATTACACATGGAATGCAAATGTGCAACAAATAGCCCTGGCGTTTGGTCAAAATGATGTGTTTGCGAAAATACTGCTGTATTCTGAAGTGCTTATGTATTACACATGGAATGAGAGTAGAAAATCATTTGAATGACAAACGAGGAGAGCGAGTTGGACAACCTGGCATATTCAAAGAAACTACAATAAGCAGACTGTACACCGTGCATCCCAATCAAGATAAATGCTTCTTTCTTTGCATATGTCTTTCCAGCAATTGAGAGTAGTCAATGGCATTACACATGCCACTTTCCGCAGTGCATGTCAAGCTCTGAATTTATTGGAGAACGACAGACACTGGGATGTATACATTAATGACGCGTGCAATACGTCACATCCAAATCAAATCCGTGCATTGTTTGCATCATTTTGACAGCCTGCTCTCCATCTCCAACAGAGAGATGGGAGAAATATAAATCACACATGGCTGAAGATATTTTCTGAATACGCAAGGAAAATTCAAATATGAACATAGATTTCACAGCAGACTCTACAACAAAGCATTGATAATGATTGAAGATTTGTGCTTAGAAATCACGAACAAAGTTCTCAAGCAATTGGGAATGCCATCACCGAATCAATTTGTTGTTGCTTCGTTCAATGTAGAATTGCATCATGAACAAATTACAACACTGGTGATCTTTTGTCGTATGTACAATCAACTATTCCTAAGCCAACGCTTGAGCAAAAAGGCACTTACGATCAAATAATACAAACTGTCAATAACTGGGTTGGAGAAACCTTACATGCACCAGGAGGAACTGGTTAAACATTCCTAATTACATAGATTCTAGCAGCAATTCGATCCCAAAATGGCATAGCCTTAGCTCTTGCATCGTCCAGAATAGCTGCGACATTGCTACCAGGTGGAAGAACTGCTCATTCCACTTTGAAATTGCCATTGAACATGCAATTCATTGAAACTTCCACGTGCAACATTTCCAAAGCATCCAGCATGGGAAAAGTATTGCAGAAATGCAAACTTATTGTTTGGGATGAATGCACAATGGCGAAAAAAAAAAAAAAAAAAAAAAAGATTGTAGGCTCTTGATCGATCACTGCAAGATTTGCGTGGAAACATATCAGACCATTTGGGAACGCATTAATATTGCCTGCAGATTTCAGGCAAACATTACCTGCACTTCCTCGATAAGACACCAGCGGACGAAATAAATGCTTGCCTGAAATACTCTGTGGCGTAAAGATGTTAAAATTAAGTACAAATATGCGTGATCAGCTGCAAAACGATTGATCAGCTGAGATACTCACATCAATTGCTGGAAATTGGGAACAAAAAGGTGCCAGTTGATCTGACCTCGGGATGAATTTCATTGCCTTATAAATTAGTGATGTCAAAAGAAGAATTGGTTGAAAAAATATTTCCCAATATTCAAACCAATTATAAGAATCACAATTGGCTGAATGAGCTATTCTTGCGGCCAAGAACAAAGACGTCTACGAAATTATTCACTCTTAACATTTAAAGCAAGGCAGTCACATACAAGTCCATCAACACTGTTGTGGAAGCAGATGAAGTGGTTAATTATCCAACAGAATTTTTGAATTCACTCGATCTGCCAGGGATGCTACCGCACGTACTGCAATTGAAAATTGGCATGCCAATCATCATGCTGCAAAATATCAACCAGCCAAAGCTTTGCAACGGCACGCGGCTTGCAGTAAAAAAAAAAAAAATTAATGAGCAATGTCATAGAAGCAACAATCTTGCCAGGACCTTTCAAAAGGTGAAGATGTCCTAGTTAGTACATATATTTTAGTCTGGGAAATGAACCACTTGCCAACCATGGTGAAATTAGCCCTTTTCCCCAATACAGTGCAATCTTGTAGTTTATATATTTAGTTTAGGGAGTGTGGGGGGCAAAGCCCTCCAGTTGGGTGTGTTATTTGCTTCAATTTGTTTGTGTTGGTGGCCAAGTGGTTCATTTCCCAGAGTAAAAACTGCAGTGATCCAAGTTTATGAAAAACAGTTTTGGCAAAGTCGCCTCATCCTTTTGATTTTCAGGTATGTGGGTTTTCAATAATTCGAAGTAGATGGACAATATATTTTACAGCACACACTTTGGAATGTCAAATTTTCAAAGAATTGAATGTTATATGATATGATCAATGTTTCAGAATCAAGATTCTGAAACAAATCCCAAAAACAAAGAAAAAAAACTAGTTAGTTAAAATGATTATGCAGGGGTCAAGCCCACCCCTGCACCCCCCCAGCTACATAAATATACCAACTCTGAGATTGCACTACAGTGAGGAAAAGGGGAATCTCCTATTCTGCACTGTATGCAGATCTCTGTACATAATTTTGAAATTCTAAAACTTTGATCATATGGTCTTAACCATATGAAATTTGAGATTTCAGCAATTTGACACCACACACACAGACAACCACACATAATGTGTTCTATGTACCCAGACTATACAGCGGCTCAAGATGAGCTGAAGTTTATGTAATGCTCTTTCCTTTGCTGGCAGATAAGTGCTCTTTTCCCCAAAGAGAACTTATTTTAAAGCTAGGAGTGTTGTGTTTTAGTGGACAGTCTTGAAATGGTAACACTTAAAATACAATACTTGAAAAGTGATCGGAGAAAAATAGTAATGTAAAGTAACTGATAACATTTTCCATGGAGAAATTGTGTTTAATTTTCTGTTGTGGGGCTGCCATAGTGTTTTGAAAATGTTTTTTACTGTATTTCAAAAAAGCAGCTTCCATGGACTGATAGTTTGCTGATCGTCTTCCATAGTGGATACTTCTTCCAGCCACAAAGAAAAAAAGTTAAGCAAACTTGTCACCAGAGCAGGCTAGCAATTTGCCTCAGTTGCAAGTGGTTGACTCTGCTGTGACCTTTTGTTGCACCTCAAACCACTCATTTACCCCACAAATCGCTCTGGTGTAGCACCTACAGCTACTATGTACCAGGGGTTAACCACATCCTCTGCAGCTGTGGGAGTCACCCTCAGTGGGCAAATGGAGTTCAGGGAATGACTGTTTCAATGTTGTGACAGAATGCTGTGCTAATCCATGTAGAAGCAGCAGCCGCCATTAGCAACACTCTTTACCCCATTTTCCCCATCAAAAAAGCAAAAAAGGAAACATCTACTCCTCAAAATCTCTTTGGGTAAAAGTAGACTGATGAGAGATTCAAGATTCAGAATCTTAACAGGAACAGGCAGAAATGGATTTGGGGTTTTGTCCCCACATTTCCGATTCAGACTCAGAGGAAGATCACTTTCTACTTTTCCCTGTAGGTGTTTGAAACTATTGCTAGAATAGTCACAGTATTATCAGTGGGAGAACACAAAGGTTTCTCAGCCTCTTTAATGGCAGAGGTTACAAAGAAATTTCCAGAATCTACACACATTCCTCCTGTTCTAGCTGCTTAAGATGCAATTTTTACTGCCTGCAATTTTTTTTGATACCCAGCCAAGCTGTCCGTAAAAAAGATTGATGTATAAAGTTCCTCAGTCTTTAAAGTTTGTATAAAACTATTCCCAAATCTGGCCCAATAATTTCAGTTCTACCCTTTTTAACAAAGGATGAACAAATCGAAGGTATGGGAAGTGTATATTTTGTCATGCTCATATGTTAAATGGAGTACCCTGACATATTGTGAACAACAAGTTTCTTGTGAAGAAAAATCTGCTTTAAATAACTTATTCTTCTAATGCACAGGTCACTACTCTTAAAATGTGATGAAAGGGACAAGCTGGTCCAGGGAATCTCCAGGATTTCAGCCCTCCTTTTCCAACTGTCCAAAGGATTTTGTTCACCTCATTCAAGCTTGACAAGAGGTAGAGTAAACAGTCTCAAAAGAATTGTTAGACATTTAAGAAGTGGCAAGGATGTTTCAAAACCAAGGACACTAACAAGTCTGAATGACTTTGCGACCACTGCCCACCTTTTTTCTCTTCCAGAAAGTCTGAACATCAATTATTCTCTGGCAATAGAAGCATTCATCAGGGTTACAGATGGCAGGGGAGGAAATTCCTCATCGGCAGATCTGTTTTATTTCCAGCTGGTTTTTGTCACATGCTTTTGCCAAGGAGTGAGAACCAGTTCCACCTTCTCATTTTATTAAAGAATGCTTCTAGTCCCAAAGAAAGAAATTTTAGACTAGTTCTAGAGCTTTCTTTCCTAAACCTGTTTTGAAACGGTGCCAAAATCTTCACAACCTATCTTTTCTTCCTCTTTCATGTTTCCTGGTCGTTCTGGCTGTATTCTCCATCAATGTTCATTTATCAGCTATTTCACAAAGTCTGGTCATGGATCCTCCTCTCTCAAGGCAATTGCATATCAAAATATTCTTGAAAAAAGTTTTGCACAAGACGCCTCCAAGTAAACCAGTGGCCACTCCTTGGAATCTCAAATTTTATGTTACTGTTCTCCATTTGGACCAGCTAATCTGGCTGATTGGTTCTCAACACAGAAAACAGTTTTACAGATTGCTCTCACCTCTGCAAGAAGGGCATCCAATTTGCAAGCACTTATGTGGAGCTAAACTACCTCATTTTCCAAAATGACAGTTTCTTTGAGAACTAATCCTTCTTTTATACATAAAGTTATATCCAAGTTTACTTAGCCAAACTATCCATCTCCCAGTTTTCTTTCCTGAACCTAAAAAAATATGGGAGAAAGTTTACGCCATACCTTGGGATGTCCACAGACATCTGATACTATTCGACAGAGCTACATCTTTCAGATAATCAGATTTTCTTGTGAATGTAAAAAGGGACAACCTGTGTCAAAACAGGTGTACTTTACACGATCAAACTTTCAAATGTTTGACTTTTATACCAAGATCCTATGATCGAACATTTAAAAGTTTGAACATGTAAAAAAAGGTAAATAAAACAAATGTTTATAACAAGGGGCAAGCCCCCCCCCCTGCAATCCCTATTTAAATATACCAACTCTGAGATTGCACTACGTTGTGGAAAAGGGAAATCTTCTCGTTCCACGCTGTATGGGGATCTCCATTCAGACCGTTCGAAAGTTCGATCATATAGTCTCGGTCATATGAAAGTCGAGCTTTTAGAGTTCGATCATCTGAAGGGGACCCGTCAAAACAGACAATTTCAAAATGGTTTAAGGCTATTACCTTTTGTTATACTCACCATGATGCATCTATTCCGGACAGGGTCAAGGCCCACTACCAGGTCCTTGGCTTCTTATATGGCTTTCTGGAAAGGGTTGGATTCTAGAAGTAGCTGCTATTTGGTCCTGTATGCATGTTTTTACAAAGTACTACAAGTTTGATTCCTTCTCTAGGTCTCCTGGACCTTCTCCTACCTCCCAAACATAGTTTGCTATGGTATATAGCAAAGGCTACTACAACACTGATCAATACAAAGAATATAGTACACTTGTGCAAGCTGAACTTATAAACAGTAGATGTTTGATCTAATGACAATTAAATTTCCTCACCCTTGAATAAAAAACAAGGGGGATGGAGGGCAAGAGTAGCTAATGCAGCAGTGATCATAGGTTTGTACTAGGCTAATGGCAATGGAGCCTTTACAAGCCCAGCCCAAAAAAAATTGCCCAGGCACCATGCCACCCAATGTTGGTTCACAGTGACCCTATCCAGTAGGGCAACTGGAGTGAACCCTAGGATGAACTTTGTTACCCATCCACTCAAGATCTCTTAAGGGTCAGCAAGGTGCTCTGCTTGACATGAATGGGAAGCTTATTCCAGAGTATGGGCAGTCTGTAAGATGAACCTGTCCCTCCAGCATGTTCTGTTACCACCATTAACATCCACCAACTTGTGCAAATCTCTAGAGTGTGGTTATTTTCTGGTACATTCCTTATTGCATGTGCAGGGTACCGCATTTGTTCACTTTATGAAAAGTTTCATGTTCATAAGGAATCTCATTATTGGATATTGACTTATCAAGAATTTCTCATCTATTATGGATACCCACAGACCAGCATCTTCTTGATATACACCTTTGGCCTGACTTGGCAAAAACATGCTGCTGAACAGCTTCTGATAATAGTAAAGGTACAAAACTGCAACAAAATATTCTGTCATTCAAGGTCTTACAGATAAGCATCTTAATAAGTTTGAATACCCATTACTGTTTACTCCCATGGAAACCTGCTTCTGTCATTTCATTTTACATAGTAAGCTCTGCTTAACATTTGTGATCCCTATGGTCGTACTCTTCCTGCATTCTGCAACTTCTGCGACTAGTGAAGCAATGCTATTGCAAGAAAGGTTCCAAGCCCTCCCTGTGGTATTAAAAATACATTTGGACAACACTTTCAAAACTGTCCACATCATTACCAATCTGTGTACCAGAGTTGCATAAAAATTGTATAACAGAGATAGGCAAGAAATGGGCAGAGAACCGACCCATTTGGTATTCCAGTAAGAACAGTGGCTTAAGAGTTATTGCATTTGAGTTTCACAATAAAAAGGCAGTTTCATAGAGGATTTTTAATTCAGTTTACTGTGCAGGTGATGACGGATATGGAATGCAGAAATTGAAGGATGTGGTTCACTAGATTGGCAGCTTTTATGAGAAGCAAAAAGACATTGACAGTCAAGTGCGCTGCGTCTATAGAAATTATTCCAGAGAGTTAAATGAAAATGCCACCTTAGAACTCATTGTTGTTTTTTTGAGCTATTTTAATGCCTCAAAAATCACCCCACATGCTTCTTTGACAATTTTAATGCATTTCCCACAAAATGGCAGAGGAGGCCTTCCTTTGTAATGCAATCTTGTTTTCTTACTTTCATTCCTTCCCAGAACACTAAGCTCTCAGAGTCATGCTAGACGCAAGGAAGTGGTGTTGTCGTGTCATTAAGACAGAAGGGCAGGACTGTGAAGCACTGTCATCCAACACTTTGAGAAACAGAAGTAGCTCTGTTACAGAGCCTCATTTACATGTCTATCAGACCTCGTTCTGTACATGCGCTCAACCACTGTAAAGGACCGACTCAAAGTCCATGGGAATCTCTTACCACGATCTGTGTGCATCAGATATGCATCCCCCTCTGGAAGGATGTCACAAAAAAGTATAGGAAACTTTTGTATGAACAGAGTCAGTGCATCTAGTTGTTACGGTTGCCACCAGTCTCCTTCTGCAGGTCTGTCCTGTGTGTCTGCGTGGGGAGGGGGGGCTTAAAGGGTTGAGACTTCATGTAAAAAAATATTGTCCGGCTCGTCTCTAAATGTCATCACAATTTTTACTACTACATTTAAGTAGTCTTAACATATAAACTGTTATATAACCAATATTTAAAGCTTGAAAAACCACAATAAGGCTACTCCCTCCATGTGGTAGCTAGCTCCAAGATGGTCCGTTTAGCAGGTATTTTAGATCCCCTTTCTTGTAGTTGCTGGTATGCAAGCACTACATATGTATCCCAGGTCCTTCCTTAAAAACAATTTTTTAATTCTGTTCAGTTAAAAACGACAAATTGCCTACTTCCAAGTACTGGCTCAAACATTAACACTTTCCTCTGAGCAAAATTTCTTGTTATAGTAACTTGGCTCAGTATGATGAGAAATTACTCATTCATTGGACGTCACTTCCGGCTACCCTTCTTCCTTGAGTGCAAAACCTCCATTCACTGAACTATATGCTCTGCTTCCTCAGTAGGTACTTCCAAAGTTCTGAGTCAATAAATTGCCTGTATGCAAAAGCACCAAAGCAAATTGCAAAAAGTTCCGTACTTGGAAGCCAACCTGTAACCAGAGTCTCATTTGAATATAATACCTCATTGGTCAATACCTAGAATACATACAGTATAAAAAGGAAGAGCAAAGCAGATAAACACAGGATCTGAAGGTTTACAACCGAAAGCGCTTATCCGTTCCAGAGTCTTGTTTTGAACACAAGCAGCATGCTTATTTGAAGTTGGCTTTAGAACTAGGAATATTTTGGAACTTGCTCCAGAGACTTTGTAAACAGGCAGTTGCTGATTCCAGCTGACTTCAGAGGAAAGAATTATTTATCCTGGAATTCGTTTAAGTGTACAGGCAGCACACCGATTTGAAGTTAGTCTTAGACTTTGGAAATTCATTCTGGTGTCCTTGAACACAAGATGCCTATTGGAACAAATTGGCTTTAGCAGAAGAGCTTTGGAACTTGCCCCCCCCACACTTTTACACACAGGCTATATGCAGGTAGTTGGCTTCCAAGTAAGGAACATTTTGCAATTTGCTTTAGTGCTTCTGCATACAGGCAATTTACTCAGAACTTTGGAAGTACCTACTGAGGAAGCAGAGCATACAGATGTCAGTGAATGGAGGTTTTGCACTCAAGGAGGAAAGGTAGCTGGAAGTGACTTCCAATGAACGATTAATTTCTCATCATATTGCGCCAAGTTACTATAACAAGAAATTTTGCTCTGAGGAAAGTGTTATTAATGTTTGAACCAGTACTTAGGCAATTTGTCGTTTTTAACTGAGCAGAATTTTATTTAAGGAAGGACCTGGGATACATTTGTAGTGCTTGCATACCAGCAACTACAAGAAAGGGGATATACAATACCTGCTAAACGGACCATCTTGAAGCTAGCTACCACGTGGAGGGAGTAGCCTTGGGTTTTTTCATTTTCATATGGTGAAGGCGTACTCCCTAGGCTAGAGCTTGTTCACTTTATCTTTTCAATATTTAAAGCTTAGTATTTCAATACTGTGATGCTGCTTATGTAAATTTGTTAGAAGTGACAGCTGCCTTTAAACCCCTGACTGATCCAATTGCTTTGTTTTGCTATGAAAGGGGGGGGGGGGTCTACCGCAAATTGTCAAATATTCACCTTACGAATGTAATTTAATTGAGCCTCACTTCAGCTGTCATACTGAAACTCCTGGAGCTGCAAAAATTGAGCCTCACTTCAGCTGTCATACTGAAACTCCTGGATCTGCAAAAAGGAAGCCCAGGAAAGGAAACAGTTGTCCACCATTGTGAACTTCGCCCTTACTCCACTGTAGTGCAATCTCAGAGTTGGTACATTTAGTTAGAGGGGTGGTGTGGGACAAAACCCCTCATTTGGAGTTTTTTTTGTTCTACTGGTGGCCAAGTGGTACTTTCCTGGGGCTTCTTTTCGCAGCTCCACGAGTTTGATATAATGGCAAAGTGTCATTCAATGAAATGCCATTCGATAAGATATTTGACAATTTGCGGTAACCCTGAAAGGGGAATATTACGTTTTCCTCCACTCTGCAATAAAAAAAGGGAGAAAAAAAAAAAAAAAAGTTACTCAGTTTTTTTTTTTTTGTAGCAGCTACTGTGCTTCCGACTTTAGCAGGATTAAATTTCCGATCCAAGATTGACAGTAGCACCTAACAGGGTAAACTACAGATTTTGAAGGTGGAGGGGATTTCTTCTGTAAAATATAAGAAGCTAAGCTTAAATTGCTGGGCTTTCCCTTCCTTTGATTCCAAGGCAAGGAAACAAATGTTTTAAAGAAGTACAGCTGGTTCCTATACAATACTGGAACCATATGGTAAGGAGAAGCGAAACCTAACGGAGTTAGAACTGTAGGAGAAGGTGGAGTTTTCCTTCAAGAGTGCTAGTGTACTTCTGCCAGTGTGAAACCAAGATGGATTCTAGAAGAATGTTATTTCTGACCAGGAATTCCAAGGTTTGATTACAGGTACCTCTTTGGGTGGCCACGGTGGTGCAGCGGTTAGTGTTGCTGCCTCACAGCAAGAGGTTCTCCGGTTCGATTCTTGGCTGGGGTGCCTTCTGTGCAGAGTCTGCATGTCCTCCCTGTGGTCACATGGGTTTCCTCCGGGCGCTCCCGTTTCCTCCCAAAGACATGCTGTAGGTGGATTGGACACTAAACTGGCCCTAGGCATGAGTGTTTGTGCCTTCCATGGAAGGTTGGGCATCGGGCTGGCAACTTGACACCGTAAACACCACTGCCAATCATGAGCAGACAGGTGATCTGCTGTGGCAACTCCTAACCGGGAAAAGCCAAAAGAAGAAGTTTACCGGTACCTCTTTCAAGAAGTCTGGAGACGTGATGGACCTAATCTCATTCCCTGCTCTGGGTGATTGTTTTTGGCAGCAGAACACTAATGGCATTCTTCCATCTTATAGGGAATGTGCCTGGACTCACAAGAGTAAAGATAAAGTTAACTTTATAGGAGGATAATCTTTGTAATGTTTTACAATCCATTGAAGGAATACCTAGATCCAAGTTTGCCATGTTTGGGAGGAACTCAAAGATAGTTATCGCATAGACATTTTTTCTGAGGTGGAAGAGAGGGGACAAAGATTACAGGGATATGGAGCAGAAGTAAAGGTAGCATGATAAAAGGTACATTTTGAAGATGACAAGAGTTAATCTGTCCAGTTTTGGACAAAATATTTTGGCATTTAAAGAGTACTTGAACTCATTTCTCTCAAAAAATGTTAGTTTGCCTTCTAATACATTATAATTCTTTCTGAAGCTAGTACAACAGATTTAGATGTTAATTTTCTAGTTAGACCAGATACTGCCTGGCTCTCACCAGTTAGATTGCATTTAGGAGCATTATTTGATGTATTAAAGAACTAAATGGGAGGAATCCATTAACATCTAATGCTGATCACCGTTTACCTCTTCATGCTGCAGAGTTAGTTCGGCCAGCTATCTTTGCCCACACAGTTCTGCAACAATTGAAAGGTGAACCACTTTCAGGACTAATATTTTAGTGTAATTTAATCATGGCACAAAATTATTGGTACTCAACAAGGAGATTAAAAAGCTTAGAGGAGAGAAAGGTCGAAGCAAACAAAAGAATGACAAAATGATGCTTTACACAGTTTACCCAAGAAAAAACAAATGTGAGAAAATCTTTTTAAATCAGATAAAAAAAAAAAAAAATGCTGTTGAGCCTGCAAGCAGTCAGGAATGCAAGGTGGTTATATGATTTTTTTTATTTTTTTTTATCCCAGTGACTGTATCAACGCATGAATGGTTAGAAAAGTATACAATTGTATACAGATGGGTCATTAACAGGGATAAACTAAAGCCTGACAGAGTGCTGAGGAGATCTAGTCTAGCATACAATTTTAATTTGTTTTTCTCGGGTCTATATATAATACAACTTTCGAGTTATCCTATGGTTGACACCATATGATCAATTTTTTTAAAGTTCAAACGTTTTAATAGAGATCTCCGTACAGCACAGAATGGGAAGATTTCTTCTGCATTGTACTGCCATCTCAGAGTTGGTATATAAAGAGTGGGGGGGGGGCTTGCCCCCCTGCTTACAACATTCAAGTAGGTTCTGTAGGGGGTTTTTTTTTTTTAATTAGATAGTCGAACTTTTAAAAGTTCGATCATATGTTGTGGACAATATGACAGTCGAACATTTGAATGTTCATTATCTAATATAGACCCTTTTTCTCGTGACTTGAACTCCCTTGAAACACAGATCAATTTCATAAGAAACCCTAGAATGAGCAATATGCTAAAGCAATACTATATTACTATTTTACATTCTGCTGTGATTATATACATACATGATGACAGACAGACCACACAGACAGACCACACAGACAGACCACACAGACAGACCACACAGACAGACCACACAGACAGACCACACAGACAGACCACACAGACAGACCACACAGACAGACCACACAGACAGACCACACAGACAGACCACACAGACAGACCACACAGACAGACCACACCATTTTACATTCTGCTGTAATATATACTCAGGGCTCATTCTTGCAGTCCTCAGGACTGTTGCATGACCATCTATTTGCCCTACCTCTGCTAAATCTGTTCATTTGTATGTGGCTTTTACACCACAGAACAATGCCATTCCAATTTGTCGTCAAGATAATTATACTTATAACTGGCAGAAGTTTGGAGAGGAAGACTTCTGGATGAAAAATTTAGACTAGGGTCCAAAGGCTGCTCTGTCCCAGAGGTTTTGTGGCTTTAGATGTTCTGCAGAACATTTTAGATTTTTTTTCCAATAGCAATGTACACCATCATGAATCTTTTCAGTTTATTGGAATCCAAAACATTATTCACAATCAACATTGTTTAGGTTAGTGTGGCACACAGGAGGCAGTCCCCCCCCCCCACAGTTTCGTTATTAAAAAACAATTTAAATAGCGATTTTTTTTTTTTTTTTTTTTAAATAAACATTTTTCTTGCTGCCAGACATTTAAAATAATCTGGATAGGGAAGACTGCAGGCATCAGAGAATTGTGGCTTTAACTGCAGTAAATTAGAACTCCACTGAACTGGCAAGTCAGCAGCCACATCACATAATCCAAGTATGTGACGTGGCTGCTGCTTAGTCCAGTCTCCTCTCACTTTCGTTTCCCACGCTTTAACAGTTAATTTGCGAGAGGAATAGGAGCAATATAGATAGAGGCCAGCAAGCAAGAGAAGAAAAAAAAACAAACTGTGGCTATAGAAGTTTGTCCCATCAGATTACTGTTAGGCAAGAGTAGTCAAGGATTCCTTGACAAGGAAAGTTTAAATTGACCCTTTTTTTTGGCAGGGCCAGATACTTCTGCATTTCTTTCCTGGTAGGGTTGACCAGATACTTTTTAAATGATGCACAGGAATATAAATGTTCTTGCTGACATCCTGGGCCTAGAGTCTGTCAGGGTTAACCAGATAGTTAAAGGCCGAATCTGCAGTGAACTGGCTGTTGATACTAGTAGGTGGTGTATGTGTTTTGGTGGATGTTGATGACTTTTTAATACAATATCCTGACAGGGTTAACCAGGTACTAGGCAAGCAATGTATTTTGGGGAGAGTTGATACATTTCCTCCCCGCTTTTCTTCAAATACACAGGCAGGGTCAACCAGATGCTAGTGGTCTGTGTTTTGGGGGGCTGTTGAAAATATAACATCCTGGCAGCAGTCAGAGATACTAGGTATGCAGTGTGTTCTGAGGGGGCATTTGTGAAGACACTAACTTGGATATATCTTTTCTGTAGGGTTACTGTTAGAAAAATATATATATTCACATATGTGCTGCCTAGAAAATATATATTTACATACATGCTGCCTAGAAAAATATATTTACATATATGCTGCTTAGGAAAATGTGTATTCAAACATTCAAACATATATAAGTTGTGTGGTCAGATATATAGAGAAATGTGTGCTTTAGACAGGAATAAATGTGCTCAAATCTATATAGAGAACAAAGGTTGAAAAATAGTATGATATGTAATGCATTTAATTCTGTTTTACTAGAATAATAGTAGAAATAAATTCGCATATTATTGCTTGAAGCATAAGCTGCAGTGTAATTAGAAATTTGGCCTTGGCAGCGCCTGGCTCATGTCTGTCAGTAAAGATTATTTTGCAAAGTTAGAAAATAATAAATCTGTCTGCATGTGTATCTTTTCCTGCTTCCACCAGAAGAATAGCCTTGTGCGCACTATCAGAGATAGTGTCCAGCTGGTAAACGAGAGGGACAAAGAGAAGCATTAAAGAAGACATGCACCCATTGTATTCGAACTAATCTAAGAGCCTTGAATTGGCTACATCCTCGGAAGGACATTGTGACTGACCAGGTGCTTGCAAGGCTGTAATATTCTCATGGGAAAAAGATTTTTGAAAACACCATCTCAGCACTTTTCATAAGTTACTATGATGTAAAGACCCTGTCACTGACCACGTCAGTGAGGTGGGCAAAAGCTGATAGTAAAGTGTATAAAATACCATATGTCTCACCAATAAAATCAGACAAAATTCTGTACAAGTTTGTGTATGGTTTTTTGCCTCCTAATGTACATTAGAGTATTAGAGTTTTAGATACTTGAGCTTTCCTGCATTACTGTTTGTTATTGACTGACATTGTTTTGAATGCCAGATGATTTTTACAGTCTGACTTTAACAAATTTATTTAACATTTTGGTCCTAATCGTGCCGGAATTCCCTTGGTAAGCTACAGGTCAGAGTATATAGGTGGCACCAAAACCTGCGGAGAAGGAAAGACCTCCGACTGAATTGTGTATCTAAAGAGGCTGTCCACTTGTCTGATCTGTGGCGAGCGGAAAACTGGATCCTAAAGAAGTTTCAACAGTAAGCGGAGGCTCGGGTAAGCAGAATTCCTCTCTTTGTTTTTGTTTTAGATCAGGGACCAGGTTACACTGTGCTATTGCTAAGGTTTGTGATAGCAGGGAGAGAGGTAGTCGAAGTATTGAATCTTGAGTCATAGATCAGGAAGTAAACAAAGCAAAGTAAAACAGTTATTCTAGACACTACTGTGGATACGGGGAATAAGATACCACGTGGTACAAGAGAAAGGGTTACGTAACAGTTCTTTTTCTTTCAGAGACATGGGAAATGAATGCACTAAAGGGTCAAACAGAAGATGCAAAGTATATGCAATTGCAAAGAGCAGATAATGTAAGATATTTTTCAAAATGGGTTAATAAGTATGACTTTGATGGTAAATTAGATAAAATATCATTAGTAAAACTTTTGAAACAGTTAAAATCTGACGAGAAGGTCAGGCAAAAAACAACAACAGTTGGCCTCAAGCACATAGGTGGATTGAGGAAGTGAACCAAGGAACAGAAAAATAAAAATGCAAAAGCATTGTTTTAGACAAAGAGGATAATTATACAATAGTAGCATCGGTCCCTCCCTACCACCTCCTCCGATGCCTTACTTAGAATATGGCTGGACCCCACGTTATCCGGAGACAACAGGGGTATTAAGACAACCATTTGTAAGAGAACCTATCGGAACTAGATCCCGAACACGTCAAACATTTATGGATGTTCAACCAAGCGGAAATTCATTAGATGAGAGTGAGGAAATCTGTCCATTAATTGAAGTACCAAACCCACAGGCAGGACAGGAGGGCCAGGCCTCAACTCTCTTAGTGTATAGACCGTGGACACCGAAAGACATCCGAAAGCTACAGAGGAATTCCCCATCCAAAAATTAACTTTGAAAAATTTGTACAAAATTTACAGGGCATGAGATTAAGTTACCACCTAAATGGGGAAGAGGTAGAAAAGTAGTTAGACAAATTTTAGGTCCAGACTGGCACATGATTTGTGGTGCCTGGAATGCCCGTGACGCAACTCAGGCCACTCCCACATAGTGACGCAGAACTAGATACTAGATTAAAGGGTCTTACAGACCGCATTACTGAAAAGTGGAAACCTAGGGCAGACTGGACTTGTATTAACCAATATGCGTAAACAAGATAATGAAACAGTAGACGCATACTATGGTAGATTATTAGAATGTTTTAATAACCATAGTGGTATGACTATTCCTGAAAATCAAAAGAATGATAGCTCATATGAACAGCAGTTGAAGAATGCATTTTTAAAAGGTTGTATTACCTATCAATAGCTTCACAAGCATATGATAGATCACCTACACCCGCGAGTAGGCTTCAAGCCTTGTTAGAATATGCTAGACATGCCGAAAACATTTTAACAGTAAAAGAAAGAAACGCAGGTCTTCACAGCTGAAGAAGTTTTTGTAGTACAAACAGCCAAAAGGGTAAGCGAAATGCTCAGGGTAACAAACGTTCTGATAGAAACTCAGAATTTTATGAGGACAGGAGAAAAGAGGTGAGTGCTTCAATTCTGTAAGAAGGGACATTTGGCAAGGGATTGCAGGAGCAAGGCACCTGTGGAAAAAAAGGATAAGGATGATGAGGATTGACTAGATGGCAGTTATACTGCTCGGCAGTCATTAGGAGAGACTAATGAGCAGGGGAATAATGTAAATACCTTAGAAGAAACAAATGACATGCAACCGGATGTAAGTGAAGTTTTGGACTTGGCACTACTGAGCTTGGAGCTCTATTTAGCAGACACTAAACCGGAAGTTACACTTCTGGTGGAAGGGAGAGAAGCAGTGGCGGCTGGTGACTTCAAATCACAGGGGGGCTGCAGGAGACGCTGAATGGGTGGGGTCAAAGGGAAAGGGTGTGGTCAACCATAAAGGGGAGGAGCTATGCACAAAACCAGAAAAAACTAACTTTAATTAAATACGCTGCCCTGGGTGGCAAACCATCATTATGAAAGTCCAATCAAGATAAAAATAAGTGTAGAAGAATAAAAATATTTCAATGCATTGGCTGCATGACAGCTTACTTATTATCTAGATGGAAACAAAAGGTTGTGAGGCATGAAAAAATAAATTACTTTTTAAATACATTACTGGAATGCCAGTCAAAATCAAGTATAAGAAAAACCAGAAGCACTCAACTCAAACCACTTCTCCTTGCACTGCAGTTCTAATTATAATATATTCAGCTTTATTAAAGTACCAAGCAACATGCTGAAAGTAGAAATCTATGTGATGCCCCACTTGTAAAATGTTTCTTATCCAAAAGACCTGCTGCCTGACAACTTGTTTCATGGGGAAAACATGAAAAGCAAACAAGAAACAAGCTCAAGATACATTGCTTAAAGGATTACTGTACAGGTTATGGACCACACATGATTGGCATTCTGTTTAGTTTACGGGTAAAGTCTGTAGAGATGACTGGAAGTCTCCAACAAGTGTAATGAGCTTTTTAAAATAATGGAATCCTGTCCTTTAATACCCAAGGCTTATACATTATCTAGTCAAGTATTCTCTGCATGGCAACAACAGAAAGGCTTTCAATGTTGGCAATTCTTTAACAGTATGCTTATTAAAGCTTACTTGCATCTTACGATGTCAGACAAGCTTACCTTATGGTCATTAAAGCATTGCTACTTAAACACAGAGCAACAGGCACTTTGAGTAATAAGCATAAATCTGAGTAATAAGCATAAATCAACAGTACAAAAATATGACAGAAACCAGACCATTCTGCAAAACCAAGGACAGATGAAAAGCCACTGTAATACTTATGCAGTATGTCCTCCCCATCCAAGGTAGATACAACTACTCCTTGCCTTGCTTGGACACATCCAGAGTCACTACATGGGGGAGTGGGGTGCAACAAGCATGTCACAATTTGAAATCTCTCTGGCTGACTGTGATGGCCCTGACACATTTGTCATACCTCTCAACCTCAAGAGCAAGAAATCTGGACAAAGCCATACACAGAAGTGGGACAAAGGCACAACAATAAGGACAATTTTTAAATATTGCTCTAATAAACTTAGAAAGATAATAGAATAGGTCTTGCATTAGTATGAATATCCTGAAGGGTATAAAATCTGAAACTCAAATGTCTGTCATTTTCTAACTTCAGTCTTTAGTGATTTGTCACTAATTTGCCAAAACACAATTTTATGAAAAATGGACCAAAATGTGATGCAAAATATATAATAGACACACAATACAGCTTCTACCTGTCAAAGAAGGGACACTTTAATATTAGTACTGCTACCTTGAGCAGCTGACAAAATAAAAGAATCTACATGCATTTTAAGTAATCTATAACTTTGATTATTACAGTTATTTCTTAATTGTAAACCCTCCATGTTTTCTTCCAAAATTGCTATTTTGCAGAGGGATTATTAGGGGAAGAGCAACATTTTGAGCCAAAATTGCGGACAGTTGAGAGGTTGGCTATGCCTAATTCTATAAAGCAATTTATTTGCATGTACCTCTCAACCTGTTAATGCAGTAAATCTGAACAAGGCCAAATATATTGGGGCACATATAAACAGTACTAAAATTGCTCTTGTATAAATTGAGACAGTTGATAGAACGGCTCTTACTTTAACATGCATTTTTATGAAGGTTATGAAGTCTGAAACTTATTATTTAGTGACTTCTGGCAAATCATTTAGGAATTAAAACTACAAATTTTATGAACAACAAACCAAAAATAAGAAGCAAAAATCTATTCATTCTTTGAAAATCTGGACAGTTGGGAGGTATAGTTCAGCTGGGCCTGTCTGAGTTTGCTGCCCCCCCCCCCCCCCCACAAAATAATGGTTGAACTGGAGCCTCTGCAGCCATTCCAATTAACCATTACTTGGCTATTTCACTCCATTTACCATAAACACACTAATGTGCATACTGCTTTACTTCAATGATTGGACTTCATTTGAAAGTTTTATTTTGTATTTTACAGCACAAACATTAAGTCATCTGTTAAACAAAGCAATGCAGTCTCACAATGAAAACTTAGCATTAAAACTTCTCTGCCCTTGAAACTCACATTCATTGAAACAGCATTGAAACCCACATTCAAAGAAAATACATTTTGCCAGTGGCAGATAAAGATTAATTCTGGGTTGTTTTCGAGTCATAGGCCCTTGCATATGAAACATACATGTGTTCTTTGATACACCTTCCTCATTGTACTAAAATTATATTCCTTGTACAATACAGTACACTTGTTAGAGGGTGTTTTAAATTTGTTTTGAACATTTTTCCAGTAAGCAATGAAACAAAACATATGCACCCATAATGGCAAAACTGCCCAGTTGAGAACATTTATCATAAAAGTCTACTCAGACTTCCACAGTCCACCATTATTAGTAAATATGCACAATTCCACAGTCCACCATTATTAGTAAATACCACAATTCTACAGTCCACCATTATCAGTAAATATGCACAATTCTACAGTCCATATTCAGTGAATTCAGTTCTGCCATAGCTGTCAACCTTAGCACAAAAACCTGGACGGCCAATAATGGGGAATACAGTCCCAAAATAGGGACAAATTTAAAATATTCATCTTATAAACTTAGAAAATTGCTAGAAAAAGGTTGTGCTACTATGTATTCTGAAGAACATGAAGTTTGAAATTCAAATGCGTCAATTTTACTGCGGACAGAACAAAACAATTTTCAGCAGAGCAGGAATTAATACTGCAGACACGTCTTTGTAAAATGGCAGGGCACCAGAGGAAATCCACACAAACACAGGGAGGAGATGCAGACTCACACAGAAGCCACCCCAACCAAGAATCAAACCAGAAAACCTATAGCTGTGAGGCAACAATACTACCACTGCACCATCAAATCTGCAAGGAATTAAACATTCAGAAACCTGAAGTCTGAAATTCAAATGCCGATCAATTTTACTGCGGACAGAACAAAACAATTTTCAGCAGAGACAGGGATTAATACTGCAGACACGTCTTTGTAAAATGGCAGGGCACCAGAGCAAATCCACACAAACACAAGGAGGAGATGCAGACTCCACACAGAAGCCACCCCAACCAAGAATCAAACCAGAAAACCTATAGCTGTGAGGCAACAATACTACCACTGCACCATCAAATCTGCAAGGAATTAAACATTCAGAAACCTGAAGTCTGAAATTCAAATGCCGGTCAATTTTACTGCGGACAGAACAAAAACAATTTTCAGCAGAGACGCAGGGATTAATACTGCAGACACATCTTTGTAAAATGGCAGGGCAGCAGAGGAAATCCACACAAACACAAGGAGGAGATGCAGACTCCACACAGAAGCCACCCCAACCAAGAATCAAACCAGAAAACCTATAGCTGTGAGGCAACAATACTACCACTGCACCATCAAATCTGCAAGGAATTAAACATTCAGAAACCTGAAGTCTGAAATTCAAATGCCTGTCAATTTTATTTAACATTTGTTAATCAGGACAGTCTGACTTGGAACAAAACAATTTTCAGCAGAGGCCCAGGAAGAAATAATGCAGACATGTCTTTGTAACATGGGAGGACACAAAAGCAAACCCACACAAACACAGGGAGAAGATACGGACCCCACAAAGAAGGAACCCCAGCCAAGAATCAAACCTGAGAACCTGCAGCTGTGAGGTAACAATGCTACTACTACACCATCAAATATCAAGCATTGCAACATTTACAAACCACAGATATTATGAGGAACAGCTCAGATCAAATATGAGGCAAAATCTGCAAAATGGTGGTGGGTAGGGAACTCAAGTCTTTAACACCTGCATACAGGGTACAGGGTTCAAAGCCTGAGGTATTCCCTACCACACCACCATGAGCTCCAGGGGCATTTTCTCACACACACACACACACACACACACACACACACACACACACACACACACACACACACACACCCTCAAGTTCCAAGCACCAGCTAACACATACACAACTCAAGCACCAGCTAACACATACACAACTCAAGCACCAGCTAACACATACACAACTCAAGCACCAGCTAACACATACACAACTCAAGCACCAGCTAACACATACACAACTCAAGCACCAGCTAACACATACACAACTCAAGCACCAGCTAACACATACACAACTCAAGCACCAGCTAACACATACACAACTCAAGCACCAGCTAACACATACACAACTCAAGCACCAGCTAACACATACACAACTCAAGCACCAGCTAACACATACACAACTCAAGCACCAGCTAACACATACACAACTCAAGCACCAGCTAACACATACACAACTCAAGCACCAGCTAACACATACACAACTCAAGCACCAGCTAACACATACACAACTCAAGCACCAGCTAACACATACACAACTCAAGCACCAGCTAACACATACACAACTCAAGCACCAGCTAACACATACACAACTCAAGCACCAGCTAACACATACACAACTCAAGCACCAGCTAACACATACACAACTCAAGTTCCAAGCACCAGCTAACACATACACAACTCAAGTTCCAAGCACCAGCTAACACATACACAACTCAAGTTCCAAGCACCAGCTAACACATACACAACTCAAGTTCCAAGCACCAACACATAACGTAATATGCACCATAGACTTACCTGTCTGTTCTCCATACCATATCCTGCCCGCGCAAACTCTCAAAGACCCAGATCCCAGTAAAGCTCCTTCCGACGACGAGATCCCAAGCTCCCTCGAGTGTGTTCTGGCTGTTGCTGCTGCAGTCCGGATGCGTTGTATCCTTCAGCGTGTCTGTGCACTTTAAAGTGCACAGACATCTCCTTGCATCCTCTATGGGTCCTGCCGGACTGCCTTGAGCATGCGCCAAGCCGGTAGTCGGACTATCATTAAAAAAATTTTTTTTTTTTGTTTTCTTTTTTTATTTTGTTTTCTTTTTTAATTTGAGGGGGCTGCAGTCCGGCAGCCCGATGCCACGAGCCGCCCCTGGAGAGAAGTCAAATTTTTGTGTGATTCAGGAGCATCACGAACTTTGATACATCCTTCAAAGTTACCGGAACATTCTGAGTCACCCGATTACATATTAGTGAAAGCAGCAAACGGACAGCTGTACAGGGAACCACTTTCCCATGATATAGCAATAACTGACCCCATCTCGGGTATAACCCAGAGAAGTAAAATAGTACTTTCTGCCAAATGCCCCATGAACTTATTGGGAAGAGATCTTATGCAACTCTTTGGCATAGCAGTAGTCCCTACCATGAATGGTATGGAGGCACAGAGACAAACTGATGCTTTTGTAGTACGATCGAGGGTGAGGCCTATTATTGGTACAGCCAGGATCTGGTTACAACCGGTCCAGGGCAGTGACCAAGGAACTGATGAATGTAGCCACCAGCAAGGTGCTTCCCCTCGATGTTGATCAGCAACATTTGTTACATTGTACCCTATATTATTGTAACACATCAGGACCTGATAAAGAATATGAACAAAAATTGTTCAGGAATCCAAATAGACTAATACTACGGACTTTATACTGGGACACTGAGGGCAATAGTGTAGTGAGTTGTTCATTGCCTCAGGAGTTCTTGGAATTGTACAAATCCAATAAACTACCGCATGTTAGCCTCACCAAGAACAGGAATGTTAGGTGGGTAGACTTGGGTGACAAAGTGACAAAATGGGAGAAACTAACTGACTTAGAGTTATCGGACTTAGGAGTACAGAAACAAAAACTAAATTGGTTAATCGCCCAGCTGTGCACTTACAACAGAGTGAAGACAGCTGACTGGCGTTCTTGATAGAAGAAGAAGAAAAAGCTTTGAGTAAAATACCAAATGTTCTTTGGTCAACAGGGAAATCGGATGTAGGACTTATTCGAACAGCAGGGCCAGTAGTTATTACACCAAAATCGGCCTTTAGACCAAGAAAAAGACAATATCCTTTGAGCAAGGATGCAGAACAAGGAATCAAACCTATCATAATGGCATTACTTAAGAAAGGGATACTGGTAGAATCCTTGGATTCACCATGTAATACTCCTCTATTTCCTGTTAAAAAGGCAAACGGGGAATGGCGGATGGTACAAGATTTACAGGCTGTGAATGATGCGGTAATACCAAAGGCACCTACGGTGCCAGACCCGCATACCTTGTTAAATGATTTGAAGCCGCAACAAAAATATTTCACAGTGGTAGATATTAGCAATGCGTTTTTTTCAATACCTATCCACCCTGACAGCCAGCATTGGTTTGCATTCACATTTCAGGGCAAAAGGTATCGACTACCACAGGGATATAGTGAAAGTCCAACAATATTCGCACAAGAGATGGCTAGCAACCTGGTGGGGTTTTCTCCACCAGGGGGCAGCCAAGTACTACTTTATGTAGATGACATCTTGCTTGCAGCTCCTACCCAGCAGCAATGTAGGGAAGACACAGTAGCATTGTTGAAATTCTTAGCTGAGCAAGGGCATAAAGTGAATAAACATAAATTGCAACTTTGGAAAGAACAGGTTAAATACCTGGGATATGTGATATCCAAAGAAGGTAGAACATTAGATGAAGATAGGAAAACAGCAATCTTACAAGCACCTAGACCAACTACCAAAAAGGAAATGATGTCCTTCTTGGGAACGACTAATTTTTGTCGAAGTTGGATGCAATTATGCTTTAGAAACGGCTCCATTGGCTGATTTAATATTTAAAACACCAATGGCAGCACAAGAAATTGGACACCGGAAGCAGAAGCAGCTTTTTGCAGACTAAAACAACTGATAGTCTCATCGTTAGTTTTAGGGCTTCAGAATTACCATAAGAGATTTTTCCAGACTGTAGACTGTAGGATATATGACGACAGTACTGACGCAACAACATGGCGGCAAGCAACGCCCCATAGCTTACTATTCATCACAGTTAGATCCGGTGGCACGATCATTACCACCCTGTGTACAAGCAGTTGTCGCAGCAGCTATGGCAGTGCAAGCTTCGGCCTCAGTGGTATTGTTTCATCCTCTCACGTTGAGAGTACCTCATGCAGTTGCGATAATTTTACTGCAAGAAAAATAGCATTTTATCCCCTGCCAGACATCTTTCTTGTATGACCATACTATTGAGTCAACCCCATATGACAATTGAACGATGCACGACATTAAATCCATCGACATTACTTCCGATTCCTGTAGATGGCACACCACACAGTTGCCTTCAGGAAATGGAACAAATAACCACACCTAGACAAGATCTTACTGATGTGCCCTTAGCCGATGCAGAGGTGACATTTTATGTGGATGGGTCCTGTAGACGAGGTCCTACAGGAAAAAACCTAGTGGGTTATGCAGTAGTGACTGATAACGAAATCATAGAAGCACAACCCCTGCAACATAACCTGTCAGCTCAAGCAGCAGAATTGATAACTTTGACACGTGCTTGCACTCTAGCGAAAGACAAATGTGTTAACATATATACTGACAGTCAGTATGCTTTCTCTACAGTGCATGTCTTTGCACAACAGTGGAAAAACAGGGGAATGATAACATCTACTGGCAAACCGATTAATCATGCACAATTGATTTTGAACCTGTTAGATTCTATTCAGTTACCCACTAGAATAGCTATCTGTAAATGTGCAGCCCATACCAAGCAACAAGATAGAATTTCAAAGGGAATGCTGGCTGATGCAGCTGCAAAGCAAGCTGCCTCAGACCTAGAAACTGTGTTTTCAAATGAAGAACTACAACCTTCTGAGACTCTAGATTTAGAAATGTTAAAACAATGCAGACATTAGCTACAAAAGCAGAAAAGCAGAAGTGGATAAAACGAGGAGCAATCCTTGAAGAGGGACTGTACATCTCCAAAGAGAAAACCAATATTGCCATCTAATTTATTTAGATATGCTTTGTTGAGTCATGGGCAGAGCCATGTCTCAACAGGGGATGGTACAGTTAATTAACAAAACATTCCAAACATGATTTAATTATACACAAAAATTTTGTGCAACATGTCATATTTGTAGCAAACATCATGCACAGGAGCATTTAAACCGAAGCGGGAGCTTTCCAACACCACCCTATCCGCTCCATACTATTTGTATGGATTTCATAGAACTGAATAAATGTGAAGGGAAAAATACTGTTTAGTGTTCATAGATATGTTTTCAAAATGGGTAGAAGCTTTTCCAACCAGGAATCCGGATGCAGCAACAGTAGCAAAAGCCTTAGTGAAAGAAATCATTCCTAGATTTGGCATACCGGAATGAATCTATAGTGACAATGGAACACATTTCGTAAACCAGACAATACATCAGCTTGGGAGATTTTTGGGATTTCTTTGAAAACCATTGTGCTTATCACCCTCAGTCAGCAGGACTGGTGGAGAGGTACAATGGAATTTTGAAAAACAAGTTGAGAAAATTGATGAGTGAGACTCAAAAGACTTGGATTTGCTGTCTGCCTTTAGCACTGCTGAGCATGAGAACTGTTCCAAATGTAAGGGCTTGACCCCTTTGAGGTAGTGTTTGAAGAGCATATTGTGTGCCACAATGGAAGGCCCTCATGCCTGCAGAGCTGGAGGCCGATGGCTCATTAGCTAGTTATATGAAGAAATTGTTAACAAATAAGACTGTTTTGCAGTTGAACTCTTTTCAGATAAACGAGAAGCAAAACCGAGGCCGTGCTGACCCCGGGTCCTGGATCTGGCTGAAAGTCATCAAAAGAAAGAACTGGGCGAGTCCAAAGTGGGAAGGTCCGTACCAGGTACTATTGGCAACACCTACTGCAGTAAAATTGCCGAGATCATCTTGGGTTCATTTGACGACTGTAAACCACTCAAAGAATTTAAATTGGACAAACATTTTTAACTGACATTCCACAGATACAGGATGGCCAGAGGCAGAGTGAATAAAATGTGAAGCAACCCCAAAGACATTGGTTCACTGGCCTGCTGATCATACATTTATTAACCATGTTTGTAGTGACCTTTTGTTGTTATGGTTTTTCTTGCATATAACTACAGAAGTGAAATTGATAAAACGTGATGATGGACTGGCTATAGACTGGCACCCGAACTTCAACACATACCTGGCTATGAAACGAGTCTATGTAGAGACTATGAATGTTTCAAATTGCTGGGTTTGTACTGCAATACCCACAGCATATGGAGGACTTTTAATGTCTGCTGTCCCCTTGGGGATAAATGAAACTTGGGAAAACCTATTATTTGACACGGGTACTGTGAGATCACAAGACAAAGTGGCATTATATTTACCCATTACTCAGAAAGGAATTGTTTGTTTCGTTAAAAATGACACTCCAGGTTGGTTGGAGTAACTGTAACATAACTGTGTCTTACAAATGTTATATAAAACCTGTAGACCAAGGTACTAGTTGTAGCACGAACTATGGTTCGTATTTAAGCTTGATGAAAACAACATTGAGAGATGTGCAAAAAACTCCTGAAATATATAGACAATTATCTGTTATAGATAAGAAAATGTTTCATTCAGGGTTAACCCGCATCAGTACTAAAGTAGAAAACTGTTATTTTGTTTGTGGGAAAAAGGCCTATAAATGGTTACCTGAGAATTGGTCCGCAGTTGTTTTTGGGTTATCTGGTTCCAGCCATAAGACATACTGCAGAATTGCCCTGGGTAAAATACGCAATGTGAGAAATATAGCTCAGCCGAGAATACAGTCAGAAAACCTGCTAATCCAGTGGGTAAGATTGAAGCAAGCTGGAAGGATCATTCGGCTGTGAAGGACAAAGAAAAATTGACTCATATGCACTTGAGTGACAGTGTTATATCCTGGGCTGGGATATTTCCAGCCCACCGAGCAGTCAAATCGATTTGGGAACTGAGGAAATTGTCAAAACTCCTCAAGTAATGAGCAATGCGACTTTTCGCTCTTGAACTTGTGACTGATGAAATGAATGCAATGAGAACAGTCGTATACGACATAGAACTGAATGGCTCGACTTCACCCTAGCGGCGGAGAGGCATGCGCGCCGCTTATCAAAGAAGAATGCCAGACAACCAACATGAAATCAATGATCACCTGGAGGTAATACAGCAGGTGTCAGCAATGGCAGAACCAGGCCCAAACCCACTGTTTCCAGAATCTATTTGGGGGTGGGGTCGGTCCTTATGAATATTCTGATAGCAATTTGTGTAGTACTGCTCATAATTGGAGCATGTGTCTGCTGCGCATACCCTGTGTGAAAAAATTAGTTAAAGACTTAGTTGACATATCAGTAACTGAAACTATGTACCAAGACATGGAATTGAATTTGTTGATACAAGCAAGCGAAAGCCTATCTGAAATATAAAGCAAATGACTTACTTAGCTAAAAGTCCTTGAAAGGAAAAGGCTAAGAAATGAAATGATGCTGTTTATGTTTCAAATAGAATGAAATGCATTAACAGGAGGGAGAATGTTAGAAAAATATATATATTCACATATGTGCTGCCTAGAAAATATATATTTACATACATGCTGCCTAGAAAAATATATTTACATATATGCTGCTTAGGAAAATGTGTATTCAAATATTCAAACATATATAAGTTGTGTGGTCAGATATATAGAGAAATGTGTGCTTTAGACAGGAATAAATGTGCTCAAATCTATATAGAGAACAAAGGTTGAAAAATAGTATGATATGTAATGCATTTAATTCTGTTTTACTAGAATAATAGTAGAAATAAATTCGCATATTATTGCTTGAAGCATAAGCTGCAGTGTAATTAGAAATTTGGCCTTGGCAGCGTTTAGCGCGGCCTGGCTCATGTCTGTCAGTAAAGATTATTTTGCAAAGTTAGAAAATAATAAATCTGTCTGCATGTGTATCTTTTCCTGCTTCCACCAGAAGAATAGTTGTCGCACTATCAGAGATAGTGTCCAGCTGGTAAACAAGAGAGGGACAAAGAGAAGCATTAAAGAAGACATGCACCCATTGTATTCGAACTAATCTAAGAGCCTTGAATTGGCTACATCCTCGGAAGGACATTGTGACTGACCAGGTGCTTGCAAGGCTGTAATATTCTCATGGGAAAAGATTTTTGAAAACACCATCTCAGCACTTTTTCATAAGTTACTATGATGTAAAGACCCTGTCACTGACCACGTCAGTGAGGTGGGCAAAAGCTGATAGTAAAGTGTATAAAATACCATATGTCTCACAATAAAATCAGACAAAATTCTGTACAAGTTTGTGTATGGTTTTTTGCCTCCTAATGTACATTAGAGTATTAGAGTTTTAGATACTTGAGCTTTCCTGCATTACTGTTTGTTATTGACTGACATTGATTTTGAATGCCAGATGATTTTTACAGTCTGACTTTAACAAATTTATTTAACAGTTACTTAAGATATAGTAGTACAGAATCCACAGGAATCACCACACGAAATGAACTCAATAAATGTAATGTCTTCTTTACTGAAATAAACACAAGCGCTTTCAAAATAAGATAGACCACAAAAACCAAACCAAACCAAACCAAACCAAACCAAACCAAACCAAACCAAACCAAACCAAACCAAACCAAACCAAACCAAACCAAACCAAACCAAACCAAACCAAACCAAACCAAACCAAACCAAACCAAACCAAACCAAACCAAACCAAACCAAACCAAACCAAACCAAACCAAACCAAACCAAACCAAACCAAACCAAACCAAACCAGATATTGCAGGTGGGGTGGGCAATGAGGATTCGGGCAATATGTAAAAGAAACTAGCCTTGCTGTTTACTGTTCTAATTTCAGATAAGCAAAGCTGTAATACTTTTCTATCTGGATTTAAAGATTAGCAGGTTTGAGTAATTCTTAATGTTTGTTAATTTGTATCTGTTCATGTATACACTAAAGGTTTAAAAATGTTTCTAATATGGTGGAGCTTTTCTCCTTGACATATGCTGAAAAGGTTTTTTTTTTTCTTCAACTAAAGTCAGTTGCTGAAACTCTAGTAATCAAAAGTAAAATAAAAATAAATGTGTATTTGGCTGCATATACAAGCTGTGACTAATGTATCTGTCAACAAAATGAAAGTAATGCAAGTATGAAGCACAACTGTTATAGTTTCTATTTTAATACGGACAAATAAAAAGCAGCTAATTTAGTTAGGTAATGGTGGTGGGGGGTGATTGTGATCAAAATGAGTTGACTGATCTTGCCGTTTACTGTTCTAATTGTGGCTTTGCAAGATTACTGTGTTTGGGTAAAGTCAGATGTCACACAAGTCTGCAACTACTGTTCCTGTGCAGAGTAATTTAATACAATTATTATTTTCGTTTTAATCCTGGCAGAGTCAATGCAGATACTTTAGGTCGGCAATTAATATAATGGCTGTTTGTGGATGAAAGGTTTGGCACTGTAGCTTTGGTGTAATGCAAACTACTTCACACAGTACAGTCTGTTTACTACACTGTGTGTAGTCATTTCATGCAGTCAAGACCAACCACTTTTTTTTTACTGTTTATAGAGGTGTTATAGCCTGAGCAGCCAAGTGCTCCAGTTTATACAGAATGGTCCACATTCAAACCTAAACAAATCCACTGTTCCATATTAACAGCTTTCCCTCCACTACATTGGTTTGGATTGTTTAATATACTGCAATTACTGACACTTGGCATTGTGGTATACAAACCAAATAATGCTCTACTGTTCCACATTGAACAGTGTTGGCTGTGCTACAAAGTTTCCGATTGCCTCATATCATAATTACAGCCAATCAATAAGTGTTTCAGAGGACAAGAGCCAATGAGAGCTCCCAAATAATTATACACAGTGGTTTTCATACCAGAAAAATGCCTTCAAAAAGGTCTTCAGGATCCAGGAAAATAACCTTGGACCAGTACCAGCTTGAGGAAGGAACGAGGACATTTGTGCATGGGTCATATCGGTGGAGGAAGCCAGGAAGGATTTGTTTGGTCCAGTCTGAGGCTTACAAGTTATTCTGGAAGGATGAGATAAACAGCAGTCTACAGTGCTTCAGGGAGTCTGTGACTGAGATTAGCAGACCTCTAACCCAAATCACGTTTGCTGGATGGTGTTGCTACTGATTGTACTTTTACTGCTTTGGATTATTTACTCCTGAATTTTGTTGTGGATTGAGGGGAGCTGTAGCTGCTTTCCTGTACTGTGTAGAGGTAAGCTTCTTAAAATGTAGGCTGTAATGAGTCACTCCTGTTCTGACTGACCTGTGATTTATGTTATGTAATCCAGTCTAGATTGTGCCAACAGGTTGAGCAGTACATAGTAACTTAATTGTATAGCTCTACTGTGTTTGTCCCAGATGCATTCCTCAGCCAGGTTTTTGTTTTTGTATTTTTTCGTTTGCTGCTCAAATTTTTTTTTTTTTTTGGGAAATTATGCTCTTAGGTTTTAAGTCACTAGGTATTGAGAGGCACTGGAGTTTCCGATTTCATATCCTTTCAGAAAATGCATGCAAAAAGTCCTGTTCTAACAGCTTTACAAGAGCAGTATATTTAAAATGCATCGTTACTTTTGGATGTTTGTCCCCAAAGTACATCAAACTTTGTGCATCTGATTTGTTTTGCAATAGAACTTGATTTTGAGAAGTTTAAAACTTGCACAAAGAAAAGTCATGTTATGTATCTAGTGTTCTCTCACCCAGCACTGCAATGTGGGCACATGTAGGAAAAGGACAGTATGTTTTCATTTTAAGTGCTGCAATGATTGTAGCAAACTGAAAGTGGTAATCATGCTGTGTTTGCTGTCATTTTTCCATTGTAAAAATTTATGAAAATTTTCATTTCTTTCTGATTAAGAGGTGGTAGAAAATGTGGGCACTATGGAGATCAGTGAGACTGGGAATTTGATCTAGGCTGTTGAGTGGTTACCTGGACTGCAAGCATGATAACTACCTGCAAACCTAGGACACCGAATTTGTAATGCCCACATTACTTTGCTCTACCAGTTAATGCACAGAGTCAAGACGGAGCTGCTGTGTGGGGGATTTTTTTCATTTTTGATGATGATCTTGATATAGCGTATGCTGCAAGTCAGATTGCATTATACAACATTTTGTGAATGACAAAGTTGAACACATGCAAATGCAGTAGTGCATTTTCATAAGTGTGTTCGACAAACTGTATGGAGATTGCAGTACAGTGAGGTTTGGAAATTCATCCATTTCCCCATAGTAGTGTGATCTCAAAGTTGGAATACATTATTAGCAGGGGGTGTGGGGGCAGTGATGTGCTGTATAGCAGTTTCATTTACATACGGATATCATGTGATGTTTTTGAAGACAATGTCGGCATGGCGTTGTAACGCAGTCGAGATTCCAGTTTCGATGGTTTACTTCAAAACTGAACAGAAATTGTTTTGCCTCTCAGTTTTGATAGCAAACAGTGTAATATACCAGAGTGTCATTTGACAAAGCTAGGTTTCCTTTATTTGTATTACCTATTCCCTGCTGTTGACTCGAGTGTTCTCTGTCCCTTTAAACTACCTTCTAAAATTAATAATGATTGCAGAGAAGGCAAGGATTAGAACCTTGTTTAAATTCTCTTGTTACATCAAATGTCTTAAGCATTCCGGTATACAGGGCATTTAGAGAAATCTCTGGAAATGTTTTGGGATTATCAAAAAGTGGTAGGGAATCAGGTAACCTATGCAGAGGATTATATGGGAATGAAGTGTATCAATTGGTTATCAGAGCAGCTGATACATGGGACAGGCTACCCAGGCTACCAAATTATATTAAAGCAAGTACTGGTTTAGATATTTTTAAAACAGCTTGGACACTTATGAGAATAAGTGCTTTCGTATATTGGCAGGCTAGATGCGCATTAATGCCCATGCTTGAAATATCTGTATGCATGTGTCTGATTACTTCAGGATTTGTTGAACTATGCACTGGACAATTAAAATTATAAACTTGTTTTCTGAAAGTGTTAATTCACCTTCTCTTCTGTTGTGTCCTTCGGCTTTTCCCGGTTAGGCGTCACCACAGCAGAACTCGGTCCGCTAATGATTGCTAGTTGATTTTTACATGCAGAGTTACCAGCCCTGACGCACAACCTTCAACGAAGGTATGCCCACTCACGCATGTCTCCATCCAGAAGACGCTCTAGCTGAGAATTGAACCGGACAGCGTCTTACTGTGAGGCGACAATGCTACCGCAGCACCACCAATGTCTCATTTTTCAGTAATAAAGTGTACCCGATTATTTCTAGGTCTGTCCCCAGTTTGAGAACTATACTGGTGTCTTTTGAAGAAAATGCCATGCATATCATTTTAATGATGGTTAATACACTTCTACTTCAGAAAATGTTTATTAATTCACATTCTTATTTTGTCAATGCCTCAGGTTAATAGTAGCAATATCGTGTGTTAAATCCGGATTTTTACCTTATTCAGCTCTGGTTTATCCTCACTCGCAGTGGCCTCGTTTTCCAGTAGTGTTTCCACAACTGGAAACTAAGCATATTCATGCTAGTATCACTGCAGCCTATTTTTCCTCATGATGGATCTTTTGCAGTTACTGTGCAGTTTAGATTTTACAGTAGGATACTGGGATTTTTTGCTCTGCAAAGGTTTGTTGGGATATGGTATGTCTGCCTTTATGCTTGTGTGGTTAAAGACGCAAGATGTTTCTTTAGTCGTGACTGTTCCACAAGACGTCTCAAATGTCACATTCTTGTAAAAGTACTGAGGGCTAACTTTTCAAGGCACCTTTGCCAGGTATAGGACAGGGCTAGAACATTCTGAAGTGGCGACTTAAATACAGGTGGTACTGTCCAGATGTAGTTTATATATTCTTTCTACTGCATTTCATACTACAGTTCAAAGTGTTTTGCACGTACATTTATTTAACTGGGTTTATCCTTGACATGACTTTTAAGATACAAGACTGATTTGATCATACTGAAAATGTCAATTTGCAATGAATCACTCCCGTTTGTAACACTGGTTAGCTGGGCAAGTGGGCACCAGACTATCACAAAGTGATCGTGCAGGCAGGCCTTTATAGTTAGCAGACAGAGCAACTGCCTTTGGCTTTCTGCGAGTAGTGTGGAGTGAAATATGCTTTCTGCAAGACCTGTAACAGACTTCACAATCTATCACAGTGGCTGACATGATCTGCAATGACATGCCAACAGTGAGACAGAATTGCAAGCATGCAGCTGGAAGAACTATGGTAGACTTCTTTGGACCTCAGTTTAGCAAGTACAAAGGTTGTTAAGACAGGTTGGTTGTGTCACTTCTTGCTAAACACACCTTATTTGCAGCAGCAGAACACATCCTAAAATTTATGAAGAAATTTAGAGGGGATTCAAGATGTTCAGGAAAATGGTATGTGGAGCAACAAAGGCAGCCTGTATTACACATGATGTTCTGGGGCCGCATTACCATTATGATGTTGCTGCCGGCCAGAAATCACCATTCTGTGAGCATATGGACCAAAGCACAAACATAGGTGATGACCTTTATGAAAAGGCAGGCAAAAAAATGTAATACGGTTCTTTCATGTTCCAGAATGCATGTCAGGAACTGGACGAGCATTGTTTGATGCTTTAATTTCCACTCTAGCACAATTTTAACACTCATTTGACATTGTGGACTTTTCTTCAGACAATGCTGCCTCGGTGATTGGAGAACAATTATACGTCATTTAAAGGAGGTGAAGCCTACCATTGTAAATGTGGGGTGATTGTGCCACCTGGCAGATCCATGTAGTAAGGATAGTTTAAAAAAGCACTACAGTCACCAGTTTAACAACTTGTATCTGATATGTACTGTCATTTCAGTTCCAGTGCACAAAAAAACAAAAACTGCAAGAATTTTCTTTGTTCACAGGCACACCGGTCCCCTCAAGGTCATTAGACATGCACCTACCGGCTGAGTCTTGTGAAGGTATTTACAGAACCCTGGACATAGCTGCTAAGACTGTCGATTTCCAAACACCTACAGAGTCATGAACTGCATATGGATTTTTGTGTTCAAGTATGCACTGGAATCTTTAGAGTTAAACATTCAGCTTCAAAGCAGAGAAAGTCAGCTTCTGACACTGCATGCCACTGTGCATAAACTCCTGCAGCAATATGCTGGCAGACTCCTCAGACCTCCAGCTGCTGTCAGACTAATCAAACTCAGTGATGTTTCAGTGTTGACTGACAGTAGCTCTGTTCTGCCAAACAGTGATCTGCATACTGGCTATGAAGTTAAACATTTCACCAATAGCCATAAGGAGGATATTGCCAGCACTGTTTATAGAATTTAACTTTTATACAAAAAAAAAAAAAAGCTTATGCTGCAGAAAATGCTTAAAAAAGTTTCCCCATGCAGGATCATGTAATTAATGAAAGATGTTGCACTCGTTAATCCTGCCAAAAAAGTGGACATCAGGACTGGTCAGGGATATTGGATTCAGTCAGGGTGTCTGAAAATGATGCTGAGGCTGAACGATTAAGTGAAGAGTTTACCCAATATCAGGCTGAGGACACAGGGAATCTGACTAGGTCCAGCAGATGGGCCCCACTTGTGTCAAAGTACTGGGCACACCTTCTGAGGGACCTTTGCACTGATGGGAAAATGCCACAAAGCAGGTGATGACGAATTTGCTTGCCGCACTCAAATGTACAAGCTGAAAGAGCATTTAGCATTTAGCGGAAAGTAACGGTATTGTGACAGTATCAGTGTAAAAACATTGAGCTCATTAGCAGTGGTAATGAAGAAAGAACTGGACTGCTGTGATCTTAAGCTGCCTAGACATGTTAGATGCTGAGAAAGCCACAGCAGTATACAAGTGTGCATCTGACAGTGTATAGTGCAAGGAAGTGTGCATCTGACAGTGTATAGTGCAAGGACAGCGTCCTAACAGGTCTGTTTAGACAATATGTAGTAAATGGATTAGTGACCATCTGATTTCTACAGAGAGTGCTGCTTGATGTACTATGTCAATTTATGTCACTATAATCATCCTACTTGATAGCCTTCCCTACTTCATATATTAACTATCTTCCCCCTCTATCTTGCTCCCCATTATCCGATACCACCTTTCTTCCCCTCACTTTTTTTTTTTCCTTAATCTGAATCTCACCCAACTATTCTGCTTTTACTACTATTCTACACTTCTTTCACCTTCTGATTTTTTCTCCTCTCTCTACAAAGCTTGACATTGTATACTTTGCTGTGAAATTGTCAAAAAATGTTGTACTGTCATTGTATACTTCATACTGTGGAGCTTTTCCCCCCCAGGCCTCCACTGAAAAAGGTCACAAGCTTAGTCAGACTATCCCAGTCAACAAATGTTAAATAAAATGTACATTATGGTGTGGTTATGGTATTGCAGCTTGTTTTGTATCTGACTCGTGTGTCATATTGAATTTTACAAATGTTTTACCAGGCCCCATGGCAATGGCATGTTGCTTAGCAGTGCAAAAATAGGGCATTTCACATTTTGACTACATCACCCATTGCTAGGGTTTATATTCCACATTGATCTAAAAGGTCGGGACCTATGGTTATAGCAGAACCTAAACACCTCTAACTCTGAAATGTGCTTTAGTCTAGTGTTTGCTGGCAGACTATTCAGCATATGCAATAGTGACGGAGCACTTATTTTATGGAGTTGATGAGCCTGGTCTGGGCCTACTGTAACATAGCTCCACCCCTTTATAACTAGTCCCACCAGATTCAGTTGTGTCCTGAAGTGCCCCTTTGGATTTGAAGTTACCAATGGAGACCAGCGGCACACATTATAAATTAGTTGTATATAAAGTACGCACCACATGTGGACCATGCTAGTATAACTTTTCCCATTAACATTAATCTTCTAAATATCTTCAGCCTTTGTCACTGAAGGCTTAGGTAATAAAAACTGAGTGACAAATAAGTAGTTTATGTTTAGCATTTAAGCTACAATTTATTTTCCTGAGACTGGAAACTGGATTTCTATTAATTGCTTATAATGCAAGGGAACACAAAGATGTTTCTAGTTTATCACATACATTTTAGTTTCCCCTTCTCTCCTTTTTTCCAGAATAAAACTAGATGCTAGATATTTGTATGGGATCCACTTTGTAACCCCAAAATACTGAAATCCCAAATTTCAGTATTTCAAACTTACAAAGCCAAAAACAATAAATCCCAAAACCACACCACGCCATGCCACACCCTGTACCCCTCATGTGGAGGGCTGCACACCCCCCTACTTAATTCCAAGATTGCACAGAAGCCCCTAACCAACACACATACATACCTAAACTTCCACCCATCCATTCACACACCGCACCACCAGAAGTGATAATTCAACATCTCCAAGCTTCGGGAATTTGAATTTCGCAATTCAGGTAAATAATTTTGAAATACTGAAATTCGGGATTTCGATATTTCAAAATTATAAAGTGGACCCATTGTATGATATCTTATGAAATTTGTTCATGGTACAGAACATAAGATCAGCAGAAAATAATTCATATAAAACATAGTCACAAGGTTGTCAAATATCCTGTCATGGAAGTATATACATTTCTAAACACAGGATAATGCACTTCCAATAAACTTGAGGAAAGAGACAATACAATTTGTACAACCTCCATTTCTAAATGGTGCCCTACTTAAAAACAGGTGGTACATTAGTCAGACTGTTTACCTACCTACGCAAACAAGCACTGTCTTTTGGCTCACCATTCATCAAACTGCACTCCAAAAAAATGGTAAACCTAAAAAGATAAAAAACACACCAGAGATTTTTCATAGCATGACAAGCCCCCACCCACAAAAGTATGCAAAAACACCAGGTACACGTCTAAAGCACCCCCATCCCCAATTACATATACCAAATCCAAGGTCGCACAACAGTGAAGAAAAAAAAAAAAAAAAAAAAAAAAAAAAAAAGCCAAACAAGTACTTCACCAGTGGCTTGTACAAAATATTACATAGTGGTGAAACTCACCACAATGAAACACAGGTCACACTAAGACACATAAGATGGCAGAGTCAGAGAACTCATACTATGCCATCAGCCTCTCCCAAAAGAGAAAGTACAGTTTTGTACCTACCATAAATGTAGATGTCCGATAGATATGCAACTGCAGTCCTGACATATGGGTTGTCCTGCCTCAGGCAGCCCTCAGTCGGCCGGATTCCAAAGTCTGGGTCCGGCGTCGGCTGATGTCGCCTCCTCCCCAACGTCAGAGCGGCTGGGGTATAAAAGCATCCGCCGACGCCATCTTCTTCAGTGTTTCTTGCCCCAGATACCAGGTGCCCTCCAAAGAAGTCTAAATTTAGTGAATGGATAACAAATTCCAAACATGCAAAACAGTAATAAACAGATACACCATAACAGATATCCCCAGCTAATAGAGAAAAAGGGGGGAATGGATCCTAAAGGAAAATTGCAGAGGGGTAGGTGGGAGGGAAAACCTGACTGCAGTTGCATATCTATCGGACATCTACATTTATGGTAGGTACAAAACTGTACTATGTCCTTCAAGAATGCAACTGCAGTCCTGACATGTGTTGAATACCATAGCCAAGGTGGGGGTGGTAGGATCCAAGAAAAGGATGGTGTAGCTAAAATTCCCTGCATGACTGCCGAAGCAAAGCCTGCTCGAGATCTGGAGTATAAAGGCAGGTTGTAGTGTTTGGTAAATGTAAGCATGGAGCTCCATGTAGCAGCCTCTAGAATGTCCTTTGTAGCCACTCCTCTTAGAAAAGCTGTGGATGTGGCTATAGCTCTGGTGGAGTGTGGCCTAATATTGGCTGGCACACCTTTTCCATGGAAAGAGTAACAGAATCTGATGCGGTGTCCAATCCATTTTGAAAATTGTTTGTTTGGAGATCGCCTTTCCTTGCGCTCCAGCAGCATAGGCTACAAATAGTTGATCAGACTTTCTGGTGGTCTTTGTTCTGTCCAAGTAGTAGCATAATTGTCTGTGTATGTCCAAAGTGTGCAGCAGCTTTTCCCCCTTACTCTGTGGATTGGGAAAGAAAGTAGGCAGGTGAATTGCTTGATTTAGAGACACCCTGGATATCACTTTTGGCATGAATGAAGAATTGGTTCTTAGAGAAACTCTGTCCTGATGAAAAATGAGAAAGGGAGGTACTGCCATGAGGGCCTGTATCTCCAAGACTCTTCTTGCTGATGTAACTGCCAACAGGAAAAGAGTTGGCCAGGAGAGAAATTGCATTTCTGAAGATGCTGCTGGTTCAAAAGGAGGAAGAGTTAATTTTTCCAAGACGAAATTGAGGTCCCATGCTGGTACTGGTGGTTTTCTGGGAGGTTTGATATTCTTTATCCCTCTTAGAAACTGTCTTAGCAAGGGATGCGAAAACACAGGTGGGTCACAGTTGTATTTTGCTGAGATTGCTGAAGCGTGAATTTTTATGGAAGAATGAGAGGCCACTATGAAACATTTCCACCAAGTATTCTAATATCTGTGGCATGCTCAATACTGATGCATCCTGACCCTTGTTGGCATTCCAGATTATGAATCTCTTCCATTTGGCTGAATAGGTTTTTCTGGTGGAAGGTCTGCGTGATTCCAACAGGATTTCCTGAACTCTTTCGGAAAGAGGGATATGGTTGAAAGTCAAGGAACCCTCCAAGCTGTCAGCTGCAATGTTTGCAGGTTTTGATGAACAGTCCTGTAATTGCGCTGAGTTAGGAGAGGCCATTGAGGCAAGGGCCACGGCTTGGTGTGAGTTATGCTCAGTAGCAGTGGATACCAGTGCTGTCTTGGCCAGTCTGGAGCTATCAAAATTCCTTTTGGTTGTTCTGCTTTGATCTTCAGTAACACCTTGGTCAGTAATGGTAGAGGAGGGAATGCATAAATTGTTAGGGAGTTTCAGCTGAAGGAGAGAGCATCCATTCTCCAGGCTAGAGGATGGTGCGTCCTTGAACAGAACTTATCCAGGTGATGATTGAGGTGAGAAGCAAAGAGATCTGTGTCCGGTCTTCCCCAGGCACTTATTTGTGAGAAAATGTGTGGATGCAGCATCCATTCATGTGGATCCAAGAAATTTCTGCTCAGCTTGTCCGCCAGAACATTGTCCTTGCCTGGAACAAACTGAGATTGCAAGTGGATGTTCAGATTCAGGGATTTTTCCCAAAGAGTCATTGTTAGTCTGCAGAGGGGATAAGAATGAGTGCCTCCCTGCTTGTTTATATACCACATGACAGTGGTGTTGTCTGTCCTTATTAGCAGATGACCTTGAAGGGATTTTCAGAAGGCCTCGATTGCATGCATCACTGCCAACATCTCTTTTTGATTTATGTGCAGATGCATTTCCCTGGGAGTCCATTGCCCTTGAATGCATCTGCCGTCCCAAGTGCACCCCCCATCCATGGTCTGAGGCATCTGTTGTAATAGTTTGACTTGCTAGAGGTTTGTTGAAAGACATGCCTTTGACTGACTTGCTTGAGCCCACCACAAAAATTCCCTTTGTAGGCATGGAATGAGTGGTATTACGGCTTCTAGATCGTGGCTGTGTTGAGACCATAAGCTTTTTAGGTACCATTGTAGCTTTCTCATGTGTAGTCTTGCCAGTGGAATCAGAAGAATGCAAGATGCCATGAACCCCAGGGCCTGCAGGATTTTCCTTGCAGTCAGCCGGGTGAGCTTTGCTAGGCTTTTGAAGTAGTTTGGTAAATGTTCTTGTTTCTCCTTGTGTGTCCAGTTTGGCTCCTAGAAAAATAATTTGTTGGGATGGCAGTAGTCTTGATTTTTGCATGTTGACTGTGTATCCCAAAGCCTGTAGTAATTGAATGACATAGCAAACAAACCTTGCTAAGAAACTTGGACTGTTTGCTTGTATAAGGCAATCGTCCAGGTAAGGGTATATTTGAATCCCCTGGAGCCTGCAATGTGCAACTACTGATGCCAGGCATTTCGTGAATACTCTGGGGGCAGTAGATTAGCCAAACGGTAATGCTGAGAATTGATAATGCTCTGATCCTGCAAGAAATCTGAGGTATCTTCTGCAACTGTGTCTGATTGGGACATGCAGGTATGCCTCCTTGAGGTCCAGAGTAACCAGCCAAGACCCCTTGCCCAGCATGGGAAGGAGTTGCTGCAACATCAGCATTTTGAATTTTGGCACAGTGAGAAGAGTGTTTAGAGCGGACAAGTCCAGCATAGGTCTCCATTGCTTTTCTTTTCTTGGAACAAGGAAGTCTTGAATAGAATCCCTGGCCTTGTTCCTGAGGAGGAACCTTCTCTATTGCATTTATTTGTAACAGATTTGAAACTTGTATGAGTGCCTCTGCCCTTTAATTTAGTGGCAGGTTTGGCATGCCTTGTCTCGTTGGTAAGGTATGGAAGTGGAACCTGTAACCTTTGTCTACTATGTCCAGAATCCATTTGTCCTTGGTTAAAATGTGCCAGTTCTTTGAGAATAAGGATAATTTTCTGCCTAGAGGTGCTTCTTTGAGCCTTGGTCGGTGGTGTGAAAGTCAAGTCATTGTGATTGTCCCTGTGGTGCAGCTGAACTCCCTGCGCCACTTCTCCGATTTGGAGGTTGCCATTGGCGGCCCCTGTAGGAGCCTCGGTATTGCCCTCTACCTCGAGCACGCCTGTTTTTTCCCCCTTTGAAACTTGTCAGTGTCTGGAAAGGACCAGTTCTTTGAAGGCCAATTCCTGCTGAATCTGGGTGGCTGTACCTGGAGGAAATCCTTGACTGTACTGATTTAGCCTTTTCCTCAATAGACTTCAACACATCCTGTGCTAATCATCCTGTGCATTAGCACCAAATAGCTTCGGTTTTTCCAGAGATGCATCTAGGAGCTTTACTTTAACATGGCCTGGCAGTGGCGGTTTTCAACCAAGCATGTCTACGAATAACAGCCCCTGTCAAAGCTGCCCTAAATGAAGCTTCCAATGCATCATAACCACACTGAAGAAAATGATTGCTAACCTGCTGAGTGTTATGAACCAAATCCTGCAATGCCTTTCTATCTATAGGCTCAGGAGCGGCTAACTTTCTGCAAATCATCCATTAAGTAATCTTGGTACTGAAACATATGAAAAAGACAGTTAAGTGACCTCATGGCAAGGGTGGAAGAGGTATAAACTTTTTTGCCCCATCTCTCCATGGATCTAGATTCCCTGTCTGCGGGCAAAGGGTTTTTGCCTGAGAAAATAGCCACTCCTTTGGGCCCCTGAGAAATAGTTTCTAGGTCCACAGAGTGGGCCTTAAAGAGATGCTTATGAGTTTCAGGAACCCTGTAATATCTGTCTGGCTTGACAGGAGCAGGAGGGATAGAATCAAAGGAAGCACTGGAGTCTGAGTACACATCATCCAAGACATCCAACACTGGAGGGATAGCTAATGGTCTGTGCTGGGGTAACTTAAGGAAGGTACGTAGCCTTTTCCTGGAGTCAGAATTCCTGACCCTGCCACTGGAAATGTTCTCTCATGGAGTGGAGAACTTCTCCAAAAGAAATATCCTCTGGAGGAGAGGCATAAGGAATTGATTCCTCAGCATCAGAGTCCTCGTAGGCCTGGAAGCATTCTTCCTGGGTATCTGAGTGCTCTGAATCCCTGGAGGATATCTGCCTGCTCAGTTCTAGGCCTTTTATCTGCAGGCGGCTGAGAACCTCTGTCAGGATGCGACTGAGAACCTCTGATGAGAGAGATTAAATCTGCAGCTAGAGTCATAACCTGTTTATCAGAAGAGGGGCCCTGGGAAAAAGATTTAGGTGGATGGGCCTTAGCCTGGCTGGCAGCCTTAGCACGTGTGTAGGCCTTGATGGACATGGAGACTGGAGGCCTAGCTGCCCCACGTGCAGGAGTAACTTTATCCACAGGAATGTGGTCGGGTAATTCTTGAGCTTCGGATTCGGGAGGAAAAATCAACAACCGGCACCGGGGAAACCTCCGGGACCGAAGTACGTGGTAAAGCGGTGTCGTCGACCTGGAGTGGTTGAATTACCGCCTCCAAAGAGACTGATGCACTCACGGAAGGCTTAGGCGTGGTATCTGTGGAAGACGCGGGCCGAAGATGTCGGTCCCGGTCCTTACCTTTTTTGGAAATATGTGCTATCGGTTGTTCCGATGGTATGATATAAGCGTATTTTTCGCCAAAAAAGTCTTCGGCAAATTCTGCCCGGTGCCTGAGAGTGCGCTTATTAAAGCAAGCACAGGCAGCGCAGGCCGAGACGTCGTGGTCTGGGCCCAGGCAGGAAGGCAGTAAGAATGGAAGTCCTTATGAGGTATTTGTTTACCACAAGACAAACAATTATTAACTTTTTCAATTTTTTCTGACATTGGCTGAGGCAAGAAAAAAGTTCCCCAATGGGGTACTTAGCTTTTCGGTAACTGAAAACACAGGAGCTGACAGACCAGCACTTGCGAACTGCTTCTGCTTCACTTACCGCGCGGCAAGAAAGACTGGAGAAGATGGCGTCGGCGGATGCTTTTAGACCCCAGCCGCTCTGATGTCAGGGAGAAGCAACATCAGCTGATGCCGGACTCAGACTTTGGAATCTGGCCGACCGAGGGCTGCCTGAGGCAGGACAACCCATATGTCAGGACGGCAGTTGCATTCTTGAAGGACAGAGTGTTTTGGCATGCCATAAGTAATACAAGACAGCAGAAAAGGGACAAACACCTAGATACATATGTAACTGTGCATGTATCAGAGAAAGTAGATCACAAGTCATCATAATGCTTAAAATAATAATTTTTAAAACTCCTCCAATTTGTTTTCCCACTCAGAACACCATCCTCCTGCCAAACCAAGCTAACTAGGTTAGTAACTACAGACAGTAGTTTATTATCTACAGAATAACTTAATATTTTCTTAAGCAGAACCACCTTGTCACAATACATTTTCACTGCTAGCCTCTCAACGATCTTTTTTTTTTTTTATTTAGTCAAATCAGTTTTTCTGCAGAGAAAAAAAAAAAGAAAGAGGCTTTATTACCTTTGATTCAAAAGCTTGGCAAGGGAAAGTAGCCTACTGCTTCTATTTACTGACACCTCCACCACCTTTCCGAATGCCTCTGGATTCAGCATGTCAGTTGAAATAATGCCAGGACTCTGCTACTTTCATATCAAACCACTCAATAGCAAAGCAAGAATCCAAAGGAGAAAAAAAAAAACAATGCATTAGAGAATAAAGAAAGACTTGGCAAGCCATCGAAGAAAGAAAAGTTATCTTAAAATTTAAACCTACCAAAGATTAACACTTGAAACAGGAAAGCAGTCATACAATAGCACTTTGCCTTCTGTACTAGGAAAAAATGCGTAACTTACTTACAACTTTAAACAATTACTACCATATAAATGTACTGCGTGTAATTTATATATGTATAATTAAATCAGGTGTTGGTAGTTTAGGATAAACTGAACCTTCCAGGGTTCAACATGTCATGAACATTCCAAGAAAATCCCGCATTGCTTACAATGAGATATAATCCCACTACAGCTACACAAAACCAGAAGACCAATTTGTGCTGGTACCCCAGAGAGAAACCAAAAAATAAAATTCAAACCACAAACCTAAAGGAAAAAAAAAATGTTTGGTTGAACATTGTCCAGTCTAGCCCTGTCTAGCCCTTTCAGCTCACTACTGCTAACAACTTTATGGTACTACTGGACGTACTGAAACGAAAAAACTTATTCCTCCATCAGGCTTTTGTAAGAAACAATCAAGCTTTTTAAATCAATTCAGAAGACAGTATACTTTAAGCTTGTGCCTAAGGTGAGTACTACACCCACATGCATTTTTATAAGCAGACCCTTGCTTATTCTGATGCTGGGATTTTTGTGTACTTTTTCAGTAACTATTAAACATTTACCAATAAAATAATTTGAAGCAACTGTTACTACCATCATTTAAAAGTATACATAAAGCTTAAAACATACAGACGGCATGACATTCACAAATGGAATAAATATCCTTAAAAGGATTGCTATACAGAGAAACTGAAAATGTGCATCAGATAAAGTTACTCAAAGAAGACTGAGCTCAAGTAGGCGTGGTCCAGGTAGACTGCCCTGTTCTTACCTGTTCATTGAAGTATGTTAAAATCCAACTCCACCAACAAACTGCTAAAAAATACAAAGAACAGAATGCTGTGAACAACTCCAGTGCTGCTACAAACTTTTATTTACGAGATAAGGACTTTTGTCTTAACATAAAGACTTCATCAAATAGTACAACATTTAAAAGTCCCTCCTTAAATACAACCATTAAATCACATGACTGACACAAAAGTTTCAAAAATTTAAAGAGCCGTTCCACCTTTGCAGCACAAAATGCTTCCCATTATCTAAGAGATATAAACATTCCTTAAATACATGTATTAAAACCACAAAATGCACTTAAAAACACATTGTCTTTATATTTCATTCACCAAAATAACACATGGTTTATCCTGGCTATGCTTTTAGTTTTAATAAACAAGCTACTGAAGTGTGTTCGCTCAGTCCTGGACAGCTTACTGCATTTAAGTATAGCATCCAGTGTAGTTCTCTTTTTCTAGCTATAGTGGCCTAGTGGCCAGGGCCCCTGTCTTATATTACAGCACACATTGTCCAATATCGTGAATTTAAACTCACGATGCCCCAAATTTTCCTGTATATGCTTAGACAGAGCATTTGTTGTCTGTTTCTTTTTAATTTCATAGAGATGTTCATAAATGCTATGTTTTAGTTTACGCTCAGTGTTTCCTATATAGAATCCAGGGCATGTTTGGCATACTGCTGCATACACAACACCTGTGCTATCACCGTTAAATTTCCCTTGTACATTAAAACTTTGTGCATTAATGACAAAACTTTCACCTGTAATCTGTGAGCCATACAAAATCCACTTGACAAATAGGAACATAGTCACAGACAGACAGGTGTACACGCACACATAGATAGATAGATGAATAGATTAGATTACATACACAGTGTCTCACCAACTTTAGTAATGAAAGAAATATGGATCTATCACTTGTTCTTGATAAAATGTTCCAGCATAAACCAAAGCTGAGTTGTGGTAGGTATTCCAAGTTACACGGATTCCGAAAAAAACATACAAGCACTACACAATGACTAAAACATGTCTAATATTAATAAATTTCAACTCACACATCTTTAGATACTTCTGAATAAAATACAATGCATTGGACTGAACTGCATGTTTCTGATTACTCTATGTTGATCACGTTAGATTTAAGCTGCACTATCTTGAAAATGATTTAACACAAAGTTTCTAGAGCTTAAAAGTTGCATGCAGCTGAACTACATGCTTTATTGGTCAACACAGATCATATGGAATGCTTCACCCAGAGCCGGCTCATGGTCAAATGGGCCCTAGGTAGGGGAATCGGCCAGCTCCCCTCCCCACATCCATTCTGATGTCACGTTAGCTGTCTGTCCCCCCCCCCCCATTTACTATAAATACCCCTGAAAACTGTCAGCTGGCACACTATTTTCTTCTTCACTTTTGAAATGAAGGCAGAGATACAGATTTAATTTAAAACTTTTAATTTAAATATCTTTTGTTGACAGGTTAATTCCACTAGGTTAACACTCAAATGTGACAAAATATTAATTCACAATAAACTGAGAAGACAAATCTTTGAAAGGAAATCCTGTCTGTAAGTAGTGTTCCCTACCCACCCCCCCCCCCCCAAAAAAAAAAAAATATACAGGCACCTTCTGTATATCCCGCTGGTGTTAGATTATAATTATAATGAAAAACAAGGTGCACATGGCCTCAGTCATATTTTATCAGGTGGCTGCTGTCATAAACATACATAACATGCCTCCTCACTGTTACAATCAAAAGAAAAAACGCCTTCCTTGTAGCACCCTGATGTAAGCCTGGGACAAAACTAAAAGAACAACTACAATACGATAACACGTTTGAACTTGTTCCTGTCAAGCATATATAAACAACAAGCCTCCTAACCCCTACATCTCAAGGTAGACACCTGTATAGGTGTCTGAAGTTTGGTAGTGAGGAAAGTGAAACAAAATAAAGATTACAGTAACGTAATCAGTTTATTGTTCCTAGACCATACACTGAACATACATAAGCCATAGTGATCTTATATGCTCATCTCTCAAGTTTGCTACAACAAATGCAGAAATAATGACAACACTGACCCCAGCCTCAACACAAGCTAAAGCAACATTCTATGTGCACCTCTGAGATTTGTAAGGAAAGTTAGCGAAATAATGACCGCATTCTCCCCAGGCCCCATGTAAGCTACTGCTACCTTCTGCACCCACTTCTGCAGTTTGACTGTGCAGAAAGTTAAATAAAGCCATCCTCCCACTCCCCAGAAGCTATAGCAACCTTCTGCATAAAAGTCTTTGTGGGGTCAGTTTACAATAGCTGGAGGATGCAGACAGAGGCCACCACTAAGTCCATCTCAAAAGCCATTTCTACAGTGTTGGGTTTAGAGACTGACAAGTCCCTAGAAGTTCTAAAGGTGTGAGTGTTCTTTAATGTATTCTATACCTTATTTTTCAAAATAATGCCTTATTAACATGCATTTCTTTTTACTGCTGCTGAGAAAAGTTGTACATGCCCAGGAATTCTGTGTAGCTCCACAGAAAAAAATTCTGTGATTTTTACACACTCACAATGCACATTCACATTAGAATAACTGAAGGAACAGTTCTTACAGTTCTGAAAGAAACCAGAGCACATGGTTAAAACCTATACAATGACTGGGACAGCACGTGGATTCCACACAGAAAAAACAACCAAGAACCCAACTAGAGCAAAGCAAGATAAGATGGCAAAGCTTCTCACTGTACCAATGAGCAGCTGCTTTTACATGTATCCCACTTCTGCCGAATCATAGGTGTAGCTGCCTCACCAGTTCCCTGGGCTGTCCCACCTCCTTGTTCAAATTGAACAGCCAAAAAAAGGCAGCTCTGATAGACTGTTCATGACAGTATGGACCACAGGATCACACATCCCCTCCCAGGCACATGCCTCCTCCACCTCCCTGCCACAGCTCTTAACTGGAAATGCCAAAAAAAAAAACAGGGCAGCTCCAATTGACTGCTAATGACAATCTGAAGCACACACCCTCTCCCAGACACACACCTCCTCCCTGTCACAGCTCTTCAGAAATAGCGGGGGGTTGGTGGAAGAAGTATATAAATTGCTTTCTGTACTGCCATTCAGAATGTCAATACAGAAAGATGAATGTGGGAATGACATTTCAGGACTGCGCAATCTTGACACCTTATGTCCGGGGACCTCACCCTTGCTACACTACTGAAGACATCCACCTATCCTTTGCAAAGTTGATTTTTATTGACAATAAGTGAAAGAAATTATGATACTGCAGCCACCCCCACCTACACACACACACACACACACACACACACACACACACACACACACACACACACACACACACACACACACACACGCAAGCACACTAATTTCTGCAAATGCAATGTTTTCTAACACTGTTACTGTCATACCAGATCAGTAGATATTGTTTAACAGTAATCAGTGTAGGAATTAGTCACGTTTATTGTCAGTGGCCTCATCAATTATATACTCTTCACTTACTATATAATCAATATTTGTTGTAAAAAATAATAGCAGTCACAGTAATTCAACTTTGGTTCATGCAAACACCCAGTGATCAAAGGAAAATATTCCATTTTTACTTTACACAAATGTACACTTTTCCTGCAAAGTCAGATTAGTGACGTTTTGAGTTAAGAATTACTTTAATCTACAGACAGCCCCTGTTGCCTACACAGCAGTTGTGACCACTTCATTGTACACTTCAGATGTTGAATTGTCATAAAAATGATGGTTGTGTAATGCATGTCAGCTAAGTTCCAGAAAAAAAAATAGTCACACATTAGAGTATTCCAAGCTACTATCACATTAGTCCTGAAAAGTCAGAATAATAAGAAAACAGCAGCATATAGTTGCTTTCCTCCACAGACAGACCCAGTAAATTTCAGATGTCTACTCTTCTAATACGAGTGTTATATATAGAAACAGACACATAGAAAGATTAATATGGTTTGCTATATAATCTTGACACTCACAAGTTTGAAACCTATAATCTGAAACTAAAATACTGAAAGATCAAAATGTTGAAGACCACACTGTCTAAAAATCTTGAATAATGAATCTACTTATCAGTGTGAGCCAGTAATGCTTGCTAACAGGGGTTCTGCAAGGGGGAAGTCCGGGAGTTTGATATTGGGGTCTTTAGATATTATGGTTTCAGGAGTGAGTGCATGTGTGTGCCTATGTTAAAAGATCGACTTTTGAAATAGTCAAATTTCATATGATTAAACTTATATGATCGTTTACTTAAAATGTTGAATGTATCCCTATTCACTTAAACAGTGAATTGTCCTGAGATTGTGGTACAGTGGGTATCAGGGAATATGCCCTTTTCCCCACTGTTGTGAGATCTTGGAGTTCATATATATATATAATTAGCAGGGGATGTGGGGGTGCAAAGCTGCTTGCCCCATGATAAAATGTTCTTTTGAGTTTTTACGTGTGTTTGACTTTTTAATAGTCGATCATATGAGTTCAATCATATGACATAGATCCATAGTCAAACAGTAATGCATTCAAATAACCGTCAGATCAATCTTTTGTCTCCAAATTGTGGAATGATACTTTTTAAAATGTGGAACAAATGGGCAAAATGTGGGTTATTTACAATTAGCTTCACCTGAGTTTACAGCATGGTTAAGAACTGTTTCTTCCTGCATACAAAACTTTCTTTTGATAAATGTAATATGAGTTAGTATTATTTAAAACAGATATTTGTAAAAAAAAATCTTAATAAATTTGTGACAGACCCTTTCAATGACGTACTGCATAGAACATAGAATGTTTAAGACTCCAAATAAGAGCATTTCTCCGTACCTCTCAGTTTCTTCGTGTAAGAATTCTGGACGAAGCCAACTCTACTGGGAGCATTCTGTTAAATCTGCAGATATCTAAATATGCACTTCAAAGAAGGTACATTTGACTAAAAAGATCTATAGCATAATTAACCTAATATTGTCAATTAAATACTTCTGCGTCTAAAGTACTCTTGTTGGGCAGCTGTCCACAATTATCTAATGTACCTGTTCCTTCTGTATGCTTAACTTCAAGTCGCTAAACTTAACCCACCTGCCAATCTACCCAACTAGCTTTCTCTTCCCCTTCCTATGTGTACACATCAGGGCATCTCTTTTTCTCAAACCACCTTCCACCTTGTTTGATTTTAGTCTTCTTCATTTCCTGTTTAGTTTAATTAGTGAGCTTTTGTCTTTATGAGATTTGCTCCTTAAGATTTTCACCATGAATTTTTCCTTTTGTTATATACCCTGCTAAGGTTATGATTTCACCAGTATGGTTTGTGTTGGCCAAAATGTACCCATAAAGACTTAAAAGTAAAAATTAATAGGCAGTCAGAAGCCATGTACCTGAAACACTGTTATGCCCTTAATGGGGCATTTGCATATATTCCATGGACCTCTACTACAGGAGGTCTAAGGCATTACATATAGATGATTCTAGCCTGTAGTTATTTTATAGCTAGCTAGTTAGCTACCTGGATAGACAGATAGATAGATAGATAGATAGATAGATAGATAGATAGATAGATAGATAGATAGATAGATAATGTACACACACACATCAAAAGAGAAAAGGGTCTCCCAGACAAACCATTAAGCAAAATCTCCAAGAAACACCCAGCTAAGCTAAAGGTTTCACTGTGTAACATCTTAAACCTCATGTAGTGGAGGCTAATGGGAAATATGCAAATAACATGCCAGTGTTCCAGCCCTATGTCTTCTGAATATGCATGACTTTTCAACTTTTAAGTCTTTATTGGTGCATTTAGGCCAATAAAACCAAATCTTACCAGCTGTAGACATGACAAATTTCACATTTTCTGAGTCTGTCAGAATACCATTAAATTGATTGTTTATATATAGATATACACAGACAGATATGTATAAAGACAGATAAATAAGTAGATAGATATAGAGCTACAGACAGATATTTGAATATGTTTTATCATTTATTCAATATTATATGGTACTATGCAGCTTATTGACAGAAAGTGCAAGACTTGTGTTCAGTTTGTCATGTTCTAGTACTCCAAGTATATATTGTGCTACTTGTTGTATTGTAAAGTCAAAAAAGAAGTTATGTCTTACCATAACATTCCATCTGAGTTGTTGATCTTCTTCCAGTCATCACTGATGGGTTCGGTTTCGAGCCCTTGGAACCGTGTCGATTTTATACCAAGCTCGCGTACACCAAAAACTCTCGAGCTAAGCTGCTACCCACAATGCCTTTCTCCCAGTTACCTCAGATCGAGTTTGCATGCAACATATAGAAGAAACAGAAAGACAGAGGCTATCTCGGCACAGAAACCCTGAAACACCACAAGGATCCGCCAGGAGCCTTTGGTGGGGGACGGTGGAAGGGTATCATGACTGGAGGAAGATCAACAACTCAGATGGAACATTATGGTAAGACATAACTTCTTTATCTGAAGTTGTTAATCTTCTTTCTATTCATCATCGATGGGACAGAATCCCAAGCTACTTGGAGAACCTGGGTGGCCCTTATGGAAGAACATTCCTGATAACCATTGAGCCGAAGGCTGCTCTTCCCGTGGAGACCAGATCCAATTTGTAATGCTTGGTGAAGGTATGGGGTTTAGCCCAAATGGCTGCTGCACAGATGTCATCCATGGAAGCCCTGGAGTGGAAGGCAACAGAAGCTGCGATAGCCCTAGTTGAGTGAGCTTTAATTTGAGCAGGCTTAGATTCATTCGTAAGAGAATATGAGAAGGTAATGCAATCTCTAAGCCATTTTGATAAAGTAACTTTAGATACAGCACACCCCATTCTAAGGCCAAAAAATGAAATGAATAGTTGGTCCGACTTGTGAAAGGACTTAGTTCTTTCCAGGCAGAAGCATAGTCATCTATGAACATCCAGGAATGCAGGCAGTATTCTCCCTTCTTTGAATACTTTGGAAAAAATACAAGGAGATCAATGGATTGGTTAATAGAGAAGTGAGAAACCATTTTGGGGAGAAAGGATGGATTAGTCTGAAGTGATACTCTGTCCTTATGGAAGATCAGGTACAGGCTCTTGATGCATAATGCTTGCAACTCAGATATGCATCTGGTTGATGTGACCGCCACCAAAAACAAAGATTTCCATGACAGGAATTTTAGATCACATGTTGCAGTGGGCTCAGAGGGGGTAGAAAGAGAGACTGGAGAACCTGGGAGAGATTCCATGCCTCCACAGGCTGCATGATAGGAGGTCTGCTATGGAAAATTCCCTTGAGAAAAGTCTTGCAAAGTCGGGTTGAAATAAGAGGAACTCCATCTGAACCATTATGGAAATTGGAAATAGCTGCTAAATGGACTCGAATGGTGGAAGCTGATGCTCCATTGTCAAACAACTCAGAAAGATAATGAAGAATAGCAGCTGTAGAAGTTGAAAAGGGATCTAGCATTCGATTATGTGACCAAATAGTGAATCTTTTCCATTTGTCTCTGTAAAGTTTTCTGGTGGATGGCTTATGGGAGGCCAGAATAATATCTTGGACAGATGAGGAGAGGGATTCCTGCCTGGCAACTAATGGAAGTGGAGAAGCCAAGTTGTCAGCTTGAGAATGGATAGATTTGGGAGAGTCAGCCCTTGTGGGTGAGATATTAGGTCCTGACGAGTGTCCAGAATCCAAGGAGGTTGTAACAGATGAGGTCAGAGGAAGAGAAACCACACTTGACAAGGCCAGATAGTAGCAATGAGGATTATTTTGCTTCTCAATTGAATAGCTTTCCTTAGAAAAAGGGGTATCAGAGGTATCGGAGGATAAGCATAGAAGAGACCCGCGGGCCAATCGTGAGTCAAAGCATCTCTCTGTGACTCCCCATTAGGGGGAAAGAGGGCAAAGTAGCTGCTGCATTTGTTGTTTGAGGGGGAAGCAAAAAGATCACAGCATGGCTGGCCCAACAGCTGAAAATGTCTACTGTCACGCTCGGATTGAGAGGCTACTCATGAGGACAGAGACTGCATCTGTTCAGCCTGTCCACAATCACATTGGAGCTGCCCAGGATATGTTTGCAATTAAAAAGCAGTTGGAAGCTATCGCTCAATGCCAAATTCTCATGGCATCGTGACATATAGGATAGGATTTGGACCCTCTCTGTTTGTTTATGTACCAGATGACAGACATGTTGTCCGACTGGATAGCAATTGTTCCTGATGGAAGGTGTGAATGGAATGCTTGCAACACTACCAGCACCGCTCATAATTCCAGGACATTGATATGCAAGTTGACCTCTAGGCTGGACCACGTGCCTTGGAATGTCTTTCCTTGGAAGTGCCCCCCCCCCACACACCCTATCAGGAAAGCATCTGTGGTCACCGTGGCACTGGGTTGAGGAGCCTGGAAGGGGCGACACCAAAGATTTTCATCTGTACTCATCCACAAGAGGAGATCTTGTTTGCAGGAGTTGGTGATGAGAATCTGTGAGCTCAGGGGATGAAGATTGGATATCCATTGGGAGAGAAGGAGCCATTGTAGTAGTCTCATATGTAATCTGGTTAGAGGAACAGTTGGGATGGCTGCCGCCATAGACCCCACAGCCTGTAGAACTTCCCTTGCAGACATCTTCCTTCGACAGAGTATCACTTGTACTTGTGCCCTTAATATCTGAAGTCTGTGGGGAGGAAGAGAGACTAGGCTTGTTTGAGTGTTGAATACTGCCCCTATAAATTCCAATTGCTGCATGGGATGAAGGTTGGATTTTTCCCAGTGCTACTGCTAGAGTGTAGTGGAGGGCCGTGACCAGTAGGCATTTGGTGGGGGAGGAGAGGAGCCAATTGTCTAGATATGGAAACACGTGGAATCCCTGAAGTCTCAGATGAGCTGTCACCACTGCTAGACATTTCGTGAACACTCTGGGGGCTGTCGAGAGACCAAATGGCAGGGCTATGAATTGGTAATGATTGGCTCCCAGCTGGAAGCGAAGGAGACTCCTGGAGTGCTTGTCCATTTTGATGTGATAATAGACATCCCGGAGGTCTATCGAGCACATCCACACACCCTCCCGAAGGAATGGCAGAATGGATTGTATCATGGCCATGCAGAATTTGGTTTGAAATACTGACTTGTTTAGTTGGCTGAGATCCAAAATGGGTCTCCAATCCCTGGTCTTTTTTGGCACCAAAAAGAATCTTGAGTAAAACCCAGATCCACGTTCGTCTGGGGGGACTTGTTGGATGGCTCCTTTTTTGCACAGCTTTGCTATTTCTTAAGCTGCCTCTTCCCTCTGCCTGGGTGGAACATCGGAAAGGGATTTTAGGGGCCTTGGATTATAGATTAGAGGGATGTAGTAACCTCTGGAAATTATTCTCTGCTCCCACTGATCATTTGTAATAGAGTGTCAGGCAGCTTAGTGCAGAGAGAAATGAGCCCCGACTGCTTCCAGAGGAAAGCAATTGGGCAGCACTTCATGAGCGCTGATACAGTCATCCAGAAAAAGAATACCTGGAGTCCTGATTTCAGGGAACCCCTCTGCCCCAAAAGGAGTGCCTTCCATTATTGGAACCCCCGCAGCCTCTGGGGGAGCCCTCACCACGTGCAATATAGAAAGGGCCTTCAGACTTTTTATGCCACATCTTTCCACTCCTCTGGTTCCTGGAAAAGGAGTGCTGAGGCTTGGAAAAACATAGCAGACAAGGTTTTTCTGTCCTGCTCACACATGGCTAATGTGTCCTTCACTTTAGAACCAAACAGAGCTGACGGTTCAATAGGAGTGTTTAAAAATGAAGACTTGAAGGAGTCTGCGAGGTCACAAATGAGCATCCAGGTGTGTCGTCTCATAACTACGCCTGCACCCGCAGCTCTAGCTGCCCCTTCAGTTGCATGATACAGCAACCTCATGGATGAGTTGGTAATTGACTCTAGGGTGGCAAGTTGGGAAGCAACTTTATCACCTGCCCCATCCGATACTTGACCTGAAAGGGTTCCAGAAAGTTCAGTGATGAGATCTCTTTGGAACCTCATAAAATGTGCCAAAAAGTTCAGAGACCTGACAGCAAAGGTCGCTGAAGCAAAAACTCGCTTTGCTAATCTGTCCACCACCTGGGACTCTCTGTTGGGAAGGTGGACAGTAGAACTTTCTTCCACAAGGCCCTTTTACATGGCAGCCACCACCACCATAGTGTCTACTGGTAAGCCTCTAGACTGGTCTCAATGGTATCAGGGTTCTTCCATGCCTACTACACGATGAGCTTGACTAACTCATCGGCAAGGGAGGGTCACCCAAGTAGAGGGCTGAGAGAGGAAGGCCTGCAGGAATACGGATTCCTCTGAGGAAGGGTTGGAGGGCTTCCAGTCACCCCTCTGCCTCAAAATTTCCAGGATGTCTCCAAAGGAGACATCATCAGGTGGTGACCGTGGGGACCCTTCCCCATCATCGTAGTCCGTATCTTCGGTGAAGGACTCCTCTGGGGAGTCTATGTGTTTCAACTTACATGTCCATTTCTGAGGAGGTTCTTCAGTGGGAGCATCCAAAGAAGACTCAGAAAAGGGGATACCCTATACAGGGGTTTCCTGAAGCTTGCAGTGTCAGTGTCCTGGGGGGGTGGCCTTTGATAGCTGCAGCTCAGAAGGAAGGGGCGAAGGGGTGGAAGGTCTGACATAGGAGGATTGCTTCCCAAAGCAAGCACCCTCTCCATCACCTGGAAGGCAAGCTCACCTGAAGAGGAATGGGAGCCCGGAACTGAAGGAGACAATTTCTGAACCGGAGTCACACCCCACTCCACGCGGCCCACTCCTGTGGATGGAGCCTCAAGCAAAACCATAGGGAGTCACCCCAAGATCCGAAGACAGAGTCTGTGAAACAACCGTAGCCATGGCCAGAACAGAGGGTTCCACCCCCCAAGCATGAGATTGAGGAAGGGTTGTTTCAGAAGGAACCAACACTCAAAGGGGCCTCGGAGCTTCAGACAAGGTCACTGTTGGCATTGATGAAAGGAGACCTCTTGCAGACATCAGGGCTATGGGCCTCAGAACTGAAAGGTCCAAAGGAGGAGAATACATGGGAGTCGCAGGGGCAATGGACCCAAAACCCAGAGTGGGATGGGTTCCAGGAAAATTTGTAATTACCCTGGCTGTCAGCAGCTGATCAAAGAAATGCACCACATCCACCTCAGATAGGCTCCTGGTGGACCTTACTGACACCCCTGTGGGGGAGTCAGGCCAATCCAAAAAGGGGCTAAAGGCTTGTCTGGCAAATGGTTCCATATATGGGGAGTACTGTGTCTGTGGTGTAGTAAAAGTCAGCACAGAGGATTCCAGTTTTGAAACAGGCAAAAGGGGGATTATCATTGCTGAGAACAGGCTTGAAGCCAAAGTAATAGCTGGAGTGGAAGTCAACATCGGCTCCGAAGAAGTTGTTGGAACCGATCTCAGAACAGAGATGGGAGATGTCAGTGCCGAGGTAATGACAGGCAAAATGGCCAGAGCCAAAACCTCAGTAGGATCCATAATTGTCGGTGCCAAAAGTGGCAATCTCTATAGGAACCACTGGAGCTGAGCTTGGAGCCGAGGTGGTCAGAACCAAGGAGGCATCCTATGCTCCTTGGAAGTCTTATGGACCTCATGCTTATGAGGCTTGCCCTATCACTGGCCGGTGAAGAAGGGTCAGAACGAGGAAATGTTTTGTCCACAGATGGAGGGATTGAGACCTCCAATACAAAAATAGCCTCAGAACAGAAAGAAGGAAGCAGGCCTTTAAGAATTAGTTTATTCCATCTTTCATTCAGCGTCCACTGACTGAAACTGGCACAAATGTCACAGGGAGGCTTCACAGATAAGTGTGGAACCCTCAAACAATATACACATTCCTCATGCAGATCACTATTGTGGAGTTTTCCATTGCAAGAGGAGCAATGCTTAAACCCCGTAGTCCCTTTCTTTTCAGAGATACCAAGAAACAACACAACGACTACCAGAGAGGAGAGGAAAGGAAGACAGAGAGATAGAGAGGGGAAATACCAACAATGGTATTCAGAATACCACAAGGGTAAAAAGGGCATTTACCAATTATGTTACAAAAAGGTTATACCCGTGGGTAGAGCTGAATAAGATATCAAGAAAAAAGGAGGTTTGACAGGAAAAACTCACAAAATACTATACACTTTGAAAAAATACAATACTTAGCTGGAGAGCTTGGTGAAATGCTGCTATATGGCTGCATGGCAAACGAGATCTGAGGTAACTGGAAGAAGGACATTGTGGGTAGCAGCTTTGCTCAAGAGTTTTTGGTGTACACAAGCTTGGTATAAGGCCAACTCAGGTTCCGAGGGCTCGGAACCGAACCCATCAGTGATGAATGGGAAGAAGATTAACAACTTCAGATTAATGCTTTGCCTACTAATTCATCATTCTAGAAATACATTTTTAACTGTATTCATATTAAGATTGTAGGTGGGGTAACTGGTGCTCTGTGTTATCCTTCAACTCTCCATTTAGTGCCCCTTACATGATGCCAGCGTAGGGACGCATGCATTGACTGATGTCTATTTTGTGCCCCCTTCAAACACCAAACATGTGGCCCAAAAAGCACTCCAGACTGTAGAAAAATGCTTCCTTGCAAGGAGTTCCTAATACGTGCACACATACTCAAAGCAATTACTTAAGTAGCTATGATTTCACACATCTGCCCAAGCACATCTTACTTATATGGCCTGATCAGCACTGCTCCTACAGTGCCAATCATCCTAAGATTTTTCAGGGACTGACTGACACTGTAAAGTAAAGAAAAGTTTTGTATAAATGGATGAAGATACTGTAAATTAAGTTTTGAGATACCCTTACATAAAAGAAATATGCAATGCATAATGCAATATTTTGTTACAGCCCAGATGTATTGGCACACCTAGAGTATGAGGCAAAATTTGACTTTATTATGTGTATTGAGAGGGGTGCTATATTGGTTTTCAGAAAAGCTGTCCAATTAAACATATTAACAATAGAAAAATGAAATAATTAGCATATCTTTGGGGGAAAGTGGAGTGCCTCGAGAAAGCCCATGAAACAACTTGTAAAGTTTTCAGAAGCAAACACCAGATTTTGGGTACTTGAGATAAGAAGCACCAGCAGTAATCATGACAATACCAGGATAGCTGGCATGCATCTCAGCATGTGTCTTGTAGTTTACTGGCTTGTGTAGTGTCACATGTCCTCACTGTATTAACACCATTTTTGAGGAGACTGTGGTTTCCTCTCACATCTCTAAGATGTAATAACAACTGAACTGGCAAGTCTAAATTATCCACAGGTGTACATCTTCTGCAGGCACGCGTGTGTGTGTCTGTATGTGTAAACATTGCTTTAGAGCCAGATAATGGTAAAATGGGACCCTAAGCAAGGTAATAGACCAGGGACCCAGAGCCATATCAGTATCCCAATACTTGTCAGTCATTCCCCAATTACCATAAAAGACGGATGAAACATATCAGTGCACATATTATTTTCTTCTTTACTTTTACAATAATCATAAATATTTGGATTTCATTTAAAACATTTATTTAAATTTTATAACAAAACATAGACAGCCATTTGCTAAAAGAACTCTCATATTGAAAACAGACACAGCATGAGCAACAGAAAATATTTATTTTTCTGAAACTCATATTTATTGGATGTGCATCTGGAAAACCATTAAACCACAAGAGTTGTAGTGGGGTCAAAATGAAATAGCATACAGGGAAGCAGTAATTAATGCTTACATTAAGGATGCATGGTGTGACACCCGTGCACTGGTCCAGTAATCAAGAAGCCTCAATCCTCACCACTAGCACCAATGAGTGCTGTACACATTGGAAGAATAACAAGTACACACACAGTAAAGTACAACTTTCCTTAAGAGCACACAGAGATCACAGTCAGTCTGAGGCTGGTTTCTCCCTTTCTCTCCAGATCCCCAATAAGACTCCCCACTGGCATAGCTATAGGGTCCAGATCTCAGCCTAGTGAACAAGCTAAAGCCTCCAGCACCCTCTCTGTCCAACCAGTGCTTCATATCCCTGCCCAAGTAGCTGACACACATGCACACTTTAAGTTTTGATTTAGATACAAACACACAGACACTCCTGGGGAAGGCTGGCACAGGTTCTCCAGCTCTGCTCCCTTTCTGCCAAGACTATAAGTAGTACCCACTGCTACCAACCACTATTATCAGCTACTATAACGCCCTTCCCAAAAGGGTGACCAATTTAATTGTATAATATTACTGTTATCCAAATAGTAAGTGTGATGAATAGCAAAACTATTGGAGTGGCTTGGACAGTATCACCAAATACATGCAATGTACGCTAAAAGCATAAATTATCTCTACACAAAACAGCCACAGTTGAAAAGTTTAAAAATATTTAATAATAAATAATAAAAACACAAGAAAATACTCCTCAATTCAACACAGTGCTAATCAAGAGTTCAGAAATTACAGAAAACTTTAAAACACTATTGTAGGATAGTATGACACAAATATAGAAAACAGCTAGACTAAGCTGGCTATATTCTATCTATCTCTAAGAGAAATCACTCTTCTAAATACTACTTACATACAGAGCAAGCAAGTGCTGGTGAGTTTTTGTCAGACCCAGATCAAGATACAAAATGCTCAATCTTTCTGTCTGAGAAAGTCTTAAATTGATAATACTGAGAAATGCAGACTAATTTCACATTACATCATTTTATCATTTCTCCTTTAGTTCCCAGGCTAACAGAAACTCAAATTTTACATTTACATTTCTTTGTAAGCTGCACCTGGCCAGGAAGCCACAGCAATAAAAGACACTTTTACATGTAAAATCTAGTAATTATCTCTGTCTTAATAACAATAGAAAGAATTTGCTAGCCCAGACATCCTGTCCTCAAGCTTGAGATCAAACACAGTTGTAATTCTTTACTTAACAATTTCTTCCAGCAGGGTGCACTGTGGTTACATTTTTGAACTTCAGCATATAACACAGTTTTCTTACATTTGTAAAAACAAGCCTGTGGATTATATTAATATTTACAATGACATAGAATTATCTACACAATTCTATCTACCTAGGCTGGCAGCCTTCACACATGGAATCAAAAGGCAACATGTAACACATTTGCTAACAGCATGGGACACCTCAGTAAATACAAGTATCCCTTTTCAGGGGCAGCCCAGGATCACTGTCTGGTGAAATGACTTGGTGAGAGTCACACAGTACACAAATGAAGGCTGAGGCAATCAAATTAATTAATTGCTTATAACTATACTCATCTACATTAAGTGCCAAACTACTCTAGCCAAACACAATGCATTTCACAAAAATGTGCCTGCAAAAACAAGCTAAATTAAAAATATATGTTATGCATAGGCCCTTGATGGAAGTGTAGAACCAAGTAATAAAATGGTTGTAACATGTCTAACAAAAAACACAGCAGTAAACATGAAATCCACTCAATTTATTCACAATGGTTTATGCTTTCATTCCATAATGCCAAGGGACTTCCTAAGAAGAATTCTGTAGTAAAATAAGCCCCCCTTAATATATGTATGTTCAATTGATTAATTAATTGCAATTAATAAATGATCATACATTCTAAAATGGATCATAACAAAATATTAATATATTAAATACAATAACAAATTCATAAAAACTGCTTAACATTCAGACATATTCAAATCTTAATATCTTAATAAATAATTCCTACATAGTAAAACCATCATCAAAAACAACACCTACCAAACTGACTAGTTTTGATATAATTAATTACCTATATGTGAAGACATAAATATATAAATATCCATAAACTTAAACTTAAACGTGAAAAATAAAATCATTTGAGCATGTGTTTATTAAGAAATGGAGAAAAACATCCTTCACAATTTTGCCATCTTGCTCTCAGTCCAGCAGTAATAGAGATATTTTTATTTTAAATGGGGGAGGGGTGTTAGAAGCATTCAACTTAAGTTTCCAGAGCAACTCGTGCTATTACAACCTATTTCCCCATGCTCCTCCCCTCCTGTCCAAGGAAAGTGACTCTAGAATACAAAAGGAAAACATTTTAAAATTTTGGCAATTAATTGAATATTTATAGACAGCATTATTTTCCTTCTGATTCTTAATGTCATAATAATGCTTGTAAATTCCCTGACATAAGTGTCTTCCTGTGTTGCCCACATAAAATGAAGTGTAATTAAAACACAGACAAAAACTATACCTTTACTGCTGCAATTGCCTTGTTTTGGGTTAATTTGTAACCCTGTATTATCCCCTATAACATGCCTAGTGACAGTTAAAAATATATTTGTATTGTTTGCAAAAGCCACAGGGGTGTGTTTCTTTGCTCTCTTCCTCCGACAGCCCATTTACTCTATTACTACATTGCACATTTTTTTAATATTCTTAGCGGTTTTGTGGACAAAACTAGGACCCACTCCTGTCAATTTGGTTACTCTATCAGAGGCTTTGGCTATAACGCAATTTATTTTTATAATATCCCTAATGTAATTATGTGCATTGTATTCTATTACCATGGTAGATTCAAACACTGTCTGTGTATAATTCTCTGCGTAGCTTCCAATGGACTGTGTGTTTCGTTAAGTCCTTTTCCCAAAAGTGGAGCAAAACAACTGTGTCTTCTATCATGTATACTTTGGAAATGTCAACAACAAATTTCCTAGGGTAGCCCATTTGTAAACATATTGATCAATATTACACATTCATTTTCAAACATTCTATCATCTGATATAATTCTGGCTACAAGTATAAACTTCCCCTTAACAAGACCTATCTTAATCTACAGACTATTGGATGGGACGGGAGGATCATGGAAAAATAGGCTGAAATACCAGAAGTTACTCTGAAAACTTAAAATTAATGTTTCCACACACCCCCCGTCCCACACGCACACTAATTTAAATGAAAATATTTCTATTACCCCTGTACTGGGAGCAACAGTGGCTAAATTATAAAGGATTTTTTCTCCTGTTTTCAATAAATAGACTCCAAAAACGCCAAAGCAGTGCGAGTCAAATCACCCAAAACACGACCTCTTTCCACACAGATGCAGGAAACAATCTTATTAAGCTTTTAACAATGCTTTTCGTTGTTTACAAAAAACGACTTCTTCAGATAAAAACATTTTAAAACACTGGGGTTTAAATTCCCCTCCTTCCTATCACGTGTTTAAAAACAGTAATATGAGTGGCTGTCCATTTCTTGCTTAGAAAGCAAACTCCACCTCCCTTCAAATAAAACAAACAGTTCTACTATATTATGGACATCAAAAAACATTAGTTACATACATAAGCATACCTAATGAATAAACAAAAACATTTCTAAAAAATGTTTACAAAAAATATTTTTTTTAAAAGTATTATATTATGAAGCATATATTTATATACATTTCTACAAAATATGTTTCAAAGCGTGTGTTTGTATGTATCCAAGCAGTATAAAAAATATTAATGAAAAAAAGAGAAACATTTTTTTTTTCTACTGGCTTAAGCTTCTTAGTTTTAAAATACACATAATGGAACTTAGTTCATTTATCCCTGGGTAATGGCAAGCATCCAGTCTCAATTGCTACATAAGTTCATTTTTCTGTGAAATCAATGAATCTGGCCCCCCTCTCCCCTCATTCCTAACTTGATTTATTGCCCGAAATGTAAACTGGTGTTGTGGGTACTCCATGATGTGTCTTGCAAGTGCATTCTCCGCTTTGTGTCGCCCCATGGCATACACATGTTCGTATAACCGTTCATGGAGTTTCCTGTTGGTTTTTCCAATATAGAATACTGGGCAGCATGTGCACTTTGCTAGGTATACTACCTGCTTGCTTTGACAATCAAATTTGTCCCTAATTTTGTATCTCTTGCCCCTAATCTCAAATGTTTGACCAATGTCCATGTATTTACAATATCTACACATGTTGCATTTAAACATACCCATTTTGTTTACCTGCCTATTTGGTTTCCTTTCCAGTATTTTTTTTCAAGTTGTTTCCCCATTTAAAAACAATCCCAGGTTTTTCCTGGAATTTGTTTCTCAATACACCATCGTTCAATAACATATTCCAGTTCTTTTGGATTATGGAAACCACACTTTTAGCATCTAGGCTGTATGTAATAATAAAGCTGTAGGGGCTATTAGTTTGTCTAACAACTGGTAGTTCCGTAATGTGTCCACTGTGTTGGTTCAAGATGGGCAAAAAAATTCCCCTTTCCCTTTTTAACTGGACTTCTTCAATTAAGTCCTGAATTAGGGTGACGGGGTAGCCTCTTTTCAAGAATAAATCTCTCATAAAGCGATATTCTTCTTGAAAATCCTGGTCTTTAGTGACCATCCTCGCAGCTCTAACTAGTTGGCCTTTTATTACAAATTTCTTTTGTGTATAGGGGTGACAGCTAGAATACTGCAAGAAAGAGTTACAGTATGTGTCCTTGTGAAATATTTTTGCTATAAAGCATGCATTACTCATGTCTTTAATTAGAGCTACATCCAAGTATGTTATTCTATCTTGTGCAAAACATGATGTAAATTTGAGGAATTCTGATGTACAGTTAAAAAATTCAACCATCTCTTGTGCAACTTGTATGTCCCCCTTAACCAAAATAAATATGTCGTCCAAGAAACATGTGTACAATTGAATTTTCTCTTGGGTGTGTGAATTAGACATAACGTACTCCCTCTCCCAAAACGCCATTACCAAATTGGCCACACTGGCCCCACAAGGGGAGCCCATGGCCACACCTATTTTTTGAAGCTAGTACTTGTTGTTAAATGTTACATAGTTGCATGACAGGATTTTGTCCAAGAGGTCCTCAACCAACTTAACCTCATGACATGGTGCTTCTTTTTGTCTCATTATAGAGGCCACCCATTCAATTGCTTCCACGCCGGGAATGGAGGAATAAAGGTTCTTGACATCTATAGTGAGGAAATTCAATTCCTCACTAAATGTGGTCCTATTAATTTCCTCTAAAAACGACCATGAATCTTTAGAAATCTGCCTTTCACTTTTGACGTATTTTTTCAAAATATTATCAACAGCTTTTGCACATGCATATGTGATGCTGTTTCTTGAGTCAACTAATGGTCGCATAGGAGGGTTATACAAGTTTTTATGGACTTTTGGTATTCCAAACAGGATAGGTACCCTGGGTGCTAGCATGCTGAGATAATTATACAAGTCAGTGTCTATCCTGGCTTCAATAAACATGTCATTTATGTAAGACCTAATCCTAGAGTAGCCAATTTTTAATTCATTCTTACATACTTCCACATAAGTGTCAGTGTTAACTATATCCATCATCCTATTATTATAATCTTCGTAAGTCGTCACCACTAGGCCACGCCCCTTGACTGGTTCCATAATTCATATTGGAAACTTTTGTAAAATTCCAACATGTCTTTTTATTTTTTGTTAATGTTAAATACACTTGTATTTCCTAATAAGGACTTTCCTGTAACATAATGTATATCTAGTTCACAAAGTTGGTCAAACAGTGTTATTGTGGGGTGTAAGGGTGGGTGATAAGCACAAGGGATGTAATATTCCCCCCTCGCACTTATTTGTTGTCCCATTAGTATACATAAATTCAATGTCCTCACAAACATTCTTAGTTCAACCAAATATTTTGCTAAATTAGCTCGTGTGGAAGGTACAAAGGTGAATCCCTTAGCCAATAACTCCACTAGTTCAGTGGAAAAAACAAACTCAGAGTAGTTGAATATTTTAAAGTCCAAACTAGAATTATGGATTACCTTATATTCATGTGTGGTATCTAGTTCTATGTCCATACTGTCCAGGTTAGTTCCACCTGTTCTTGGTTTTGCTTCAGGCTTTCCGACCCATTGCAGGTGCATGGTTCAAAGCACTGTTCTGAAAATTTGAACTATTGGTTGTGTGAGGTTGTTTGTTGTTTCTTATGTTGTTGGCTAGGTGTTCACTCTGTCATACAGAGTCCGACAAGTTGCCCCCACTACCAGCATTTGTAGAACTTGTATCTTCTGCTACTTCTTCACTCCTTTCTTCCCCCACAGTCTCAAATTGGCTCGCTAAGAAATTTCCTTGGGATTCTGGTGGTTTTGGATAAGCTGTTCCATTATTGTAATCCTTAATATCATGGTTCAACTTTTTAATTTTGGTTACATTTATTTTTGCCACATACTGGTCTATACTGCTATAGATCCGCTCATATTCAAAGCGGTATCTCTGAAAATCTATGTCTTTTTTAATATCATTGTCCAGCTTGCTTGTCTCTTTTAACAAGCCGTTCACTGCCTCTTGGTAGTGTTTACACATCAACTCCAAAAGTTCAAACCCATGCTTGTCAAATAATTTAATAAGGTCATAGTGAAAGGGAGACCCTTCGGCTAGCCCCGTTGGGTATTGCCATGATCTAAGCCATTTAGGTATGACCTTCAGACATGAACATTCTTGGAAGTACGCTATTTGAAGTTGAATTTTCCTTAGTTTCACTAAATTCTGGTCAAACATGTAATTTTGTTGTGAAATCGACTCTATCTTCACTCAGTTGTTCCTGTATATTATTTGTAGCTGATTGGGCAAAGTGAAACGGCCTCCCTGTCCATGATGCAAAGTCTGTGACCCCTATAGGCTCCAAGGGAACAGACTGGCGGTTCTGTTGTTGCCATGGACCATTACCAGTATTAACAGATGTATTACTGAGTTGTACAACATTATTGGCCTTATTTGGTCCGTTAGTACATCTTCCCTGCTCTATTTGTTCTGTCATAGTCATACCACTCCCCCCTGTGGGCTGCTCCAAGTTCCCATATCCACTCATATTACTGTTTTTAAACATGTGATAGGAAGAAGGGGAATTTAAACTCCAGTGTTTTAAAATGTTTTTATCTGAAGAAGTTGTTTTTTGTAAACGACGAAAAGCATTGTTAAAAGCTTAATAACATTGTTTCCTGCATCTGTGTGGAAAGAGGTCGTGTTTTGGGCAATTTGACTTGTACTGCTTTGGCGTTTTTGGAATTTCTTGCAGTGTTTACATTTTTACAAGTTTGTCTTTTGTGGTGGATGGATGCCGAAGCGACTGCCAGTCTATTGCCCACATCTACTCAACCGGACAATATGTGTAACTTGTCAATATTGATTGAAATGCTCACACAAAAAAGAGGATAGTTTATCGCAAAGACTCGACAGGGTGGCCGAGTCACAACAACCTATGCAAAACTCTACCTCCACGGACAGTGCAAGTTCCATTCTTTTATCTGCAAGGAACGGAATAGAGAACTTGGAGCAGCCCACAGGGGGGAGTGGGACGACTATGACAGAACAAATAAACCAGGGAAGATGTACTAACGGACCGAATAGGGCCAATAATGTTGTACAACTCAGTCATACATTTGTTAATACTGGTAATGGTTCAGGGCAACAACAGAAGCACCAGTCTGTTCCCTTGGAGCCTATAGGGGTCCCAGACTTTGCATCATGGACAGGGAGGCCGTTTCACTTTGCCCAATCAGCTACAAATAATATACAGGAACAAATGAGTGAAGATAGAGTCGATTTCACAACAAAATTACACCTGTTTGACCAGAAGTTAGTGAAACTAAGGAAATTTCAACTTCAAATAGCGTACTTCCAAGAATGTTCACATCTGAAGGTCATACCTAAGGGGCTTGGATCATGGCAATACCCGACGGGGCTTGCCGAAGGGTCTCCCTTTCACCGTGAACTTATTAAATTATTTGACAAGCATGGGTTTGAACTTTTGGAGTTGATGTGCAAACACTATCAAGAGGCAGTGAACGGCTTGTTAAAAGAGACAAGCATACTCGACAATGATATTAAAAAAGACATAGATTTTCAGAGATACCGCTTTGAATATGAGAGGATCTATAGCAGTATAGACCAGTATGTGGCAAAAATAAATGCAACCAATTAAAAAGTTGAACCGTGATATTAAGGATTACAGTAATGGAGCAGCTTATCCAAAACCACCAGAATCCCAAGGAAATTTCTTAGCGAGCCCATTTGAGACTGTGGGGGAAGAAAGGAGTGAAGAAGTAGCAGAAGATACGAGTTCTACAAGTGCTGGTAGTGGGGGCAACTTGTCAGACACTGTATGTCGGAGTGAACGCCTAGCCAACAACATGAGAAACAACAAACAACCTCACACAACCAATAGCTCAAATTTTCAGAACAGAGCTTTGAACCATGCACCTGCAACGGGTCGGAAAGCCTGAAGCAAAACCAAGAACAGGTGGAACTAACCTGGACAGTATGGACATAGAACTAGATACCACACATGAATGTAAGGTAATCTATAATTCTAGTTTGGACTTTAAAATATTCAACTACTCTGAGTTTGTTTTTTCCACTGAACTAGTGGAGTTATTGGCTAAGGGATTCACCTTTGTACCTTTCACATGAGCAAATTTATAAAAACTTTGGTTGAACTAAAAATGTTTGTGAGGAAATTGAATTTATGTGCACTAATGGGACAACAAATAAGTGCGAGGGGGGAATATTATATCCCTAGTACTTATCACCTGCCCTTACACCCCACAATAGCACTGTTTGACAACTTTGTGAACTAGACATACGTTATGTTACAGGAAAGTCCTTATTAGGAAATACAAGTGTATTTAACATTAACAAAGAAGAAAAAGACATGTTGGAATCTTTACAAAATTTTCCAGTAAGAATTATGGAACCAGACAGGGGGGGGGGGGTGGCCTAGTGGTGATGACTTACGAACATTATAATAACAGGATGATGGATATAGTTAACACTGACACTTATGTGGAAGTATCTAAGAATGAATTAAATATTGGACACTCTAGGATTAGGTCTTACATTAATGACATGTTTATAGAAGCCAGGATAGACACTGACTTGTATAATTATCTTACCATGCCAGCACCCAGGGTACCTATCCTGTTTGGAATACCAAAAGTCCATAAAAACATGTATAACCCTCCTATGCGACCATTAGTTGATGCAAGAAACAGCATCACATATGCATGTGCAAAAGCTGTTGATAATATTTTGAAAAAATATGTCAAAAGTGAAAGGCAGATTTCTAAAGATTTGTGGTCGTTTTTAGAGGAAATTAATAGGACCACATTTAGTGAGGAATTTAATTTCCTCACTATAGATGTCAAGGACCTTTATTCCTCCATTCCCGGCGTGGAAGCAATTGAATGGGTGGCCTCTGTAATGAGACAAAAAAAAGCACCATGTCATGAGATTAAGTTGGTTGAGGAACTCTTGGACATAATCCTGTCATGCAACTATGTAACATTTAACAACAAGTACTACCTTCAAAAAATAGGTGTGGCCATGGGCTGTTGCACAAGAGATGGTTGAATTTTTTAACTGTACATCAGAATTCCTCAAATTTACATCATGTTTTGCACAAGATAGAATAACATACTTGGATGTAGCTCTAATTAAAGACATGAGTAATGCATGCTTTATAGCAAAAATATTTCACAAGGACACATACTCTAACTCTTTCTTGCAGTATTCTAGCTGTCACCCCTTTACACAAAAGAAATTTGTAATAAAAGGCCAACTAGTTAGAGCTGCGAGGATGGTCACTAAAGACCAGGATTTTCAAGAAGAATGTCGCTTTATGAGAGATTTATTCTTGAAAAGAGGCTACCCCGTCACCCTAATTCAGGACTTAATTGAAGAAGTCCAGTTAAAAAGGGAAAGGGGAATTTTTTTGCCCATCTTGAACCAACACAGTGGACACATTACGGAACTACCAGTTGTTAGACAAACTAATAGCCCCTACAGCTTTATTATTACATACAGCCTAGATGCTAAAAGTGTGGTTTCCATAACCCAAATGAACTGGGATATATTAATGAATGATGGTGTATTGAGAAGCAAATTCCAGGAAAAACCTGGGATTGTTTTTAAACGGGGAAACAACTTGAAAAAAAATACTGGAAAGGAAACCAAATAGACAGGTAAACAAAATGGGTATGTTTAAATGCAACATGTGTAGATATTGTAAATACATGGACACTGGTCAAACATTTGAGATTAGGGGCAAGAGATACAAAATAAGGGACAGATTTGATTGTCAAAGCAAAGCAGGTAGTATACCTAGCAAAGTGCACATGCTGCCCAGTATTCTATATTGGAAAAACCGACAGGAAACTCCACGAACAGTTATACGAACATGTGTATGCCATGGGAAGACACAAAGCAGAGAATGCACTTGCAAGCCACATCATGGAGTACCCACAACACCAGTTTACATTTCGGGCAATAAATAAAGTTAGGAATGAGGGGAGAGGGGGGCCAGATTCATTGATTTCAGAGAAAAATGATCTTATGTGGCAATTGAGACTGGATGCTTGCCATTACCCAGAGATTAATGAATTAAGTTCCATTATGTGCATTTTAAAACTAAGAAGCTTAAGCCGGTAGAAAAAAAAAATGTTTTTCTTTTTTTCATTAATATTTTTTATACTGCTTAGATACATACAAACACACACTTTAAAACATATTTTGTACAGATGTATATAAATATACACTTCATAATATAATACTTTTAAAGAAAATATTTTTTGTAAACATTTTTTAGAAACGTTTTTATTTATTCATTAGGTATGTTTATGTATGCAACTAATGTTTTTTGATGTCCACAATATAGTAGAACTGTTTGTTTTATTTGAAGGGAGTGGAGTTTGCTTTCTAAGCAAGAAATGGACAGCCACTCATATTACTGTTTTTAAACATGTGATAGGAAGGAGGGGAATTTAAACCCCAGTTTTAAAATGTTTTTATCTGAAGAAGTCGTTTTTTGTAAACAAAGAAAAGCATTGTTAAAAGCTTAATAAAATTGTTTCCTGCATATGTGTGGAAAGAGGTTGTATTTTGAGCGATTTGATTTGCACTGCTTTGGTGTTTTTGGAATTTCTTGCAGTGTTTACATTTTTACAAGTTTGTCTTCAATAAATAGACACTCAAATCATTTTGGTAAGTTTAAGTTTACTGTTGTTTACATATTTATGAATTCACACACAGGTAGCTGATTACACTCAAACGAGTCAGTTTGGTAGGTGTTGCTTTTTATGGCCGTTTTAATGAATTATTTATTAGGATTTAAGATTTGTATATGTATGAATGTTTAGCAGCTTTTATGAATTCGTTATTGTATTTAATATAAAAATTTGATTTGACATGGTCGACTTTAGGACATATGATTGTTTATTAATTGCAATCAAGTAATCAATTGAACATACATATATTAAGGGGAGCTTGTTGTACTACAGAATTGTTCTAAGGAAGCTCCTTGACATTGTAGGACAAAAGCACTAAACCTTTGTGAATAAACTAAGTAGATTTCACAGTCACTGCTGTGTTTTTTGTTAGATATGTGACAAATGCTTTATTACTCAGTTCTACATTTCCATCGTGAGCCTATGTGCAATGTATGTCTGGTTTCTTGTTTAGAGTTGTACATGCATCCACGGTTTTGATTAAATTAAAAAAGTATTCATAGGTAACATATTAACATCGAAATCACAGACTTCATGCTGTCCAGTTTATTCACAACAAAAAAATAAGCCGAAGCTCAACATTCAACAAAACAAGGAATCCAGGGGTTGTATCCAAAGAACATGGCTTATATCATGATGCATATGTTTCCTACAATCAGTTCTTACCTTTACATCATAACTACTCTGTGATCCAGTAACCTAGTATTTATATACAAACACACAGATGTTAACATTATTTACAACCACTTGTATGACTGTGTACATCTCAGATATTTTCTTACATTCAAATGAATGAAAAAATACATAAATGATGACCTAGAAATGTATGAACCATACAGTGAACACCATTACAACCCCATGCTCCTCTAATCTCTTTCTCAGAAATCAGAGACTGAGACCCAAAAACAGAAACAGATTTTAAATATTTCTCTTACATTGTTAGAAAGTTGTTAGTTTAACAGATTTGCATTAAAAGTATTTCCTGAAAGGTATGAAATCTAAAACTCATACATTTGTAATTATTTAGTTACTACAGTCCAAAACACACACACACACACACAGACACACACACAGACACACGCACACACACACACACACACACACACACACACACACACACACACACACACACACGCACACACACAAACACACAAATTTAATACGGAACAGCAAACAAATACGATACAAAATCAAGGACAGATGAGAACTATGCCTCCCTCTATATACACACACACACACACACACACACACACACACACACACGTGACCATCAATTACAGTCACGTGTATGACTGAAACACATCAGCTATCTGCTTGAGATCAAGTTGTTGCGTCTTTCGGCTTTTCCCGGTTAGTGAATGAATGAATAAATCAATATAGAAAAATGGGCTAGAAATGTATTTCAGCTCACTGCTGTCAGAGCCATATAGCAGAAAAATAACAACCCAGAAATTTATCTCAGCTTGCTGCTGTCAGAATCATGTAGTGCAACCCACTGCAAATGCCCTCTTGACTCTTGACTTCTTAGCTCGAACATCAGGTGCAAAAACCCAAAATCAGGATTGAAATATTTGTCGTATATGATTAGAAAGTTTCTAGAATACATCTTAACTTCTTTGTTCAAGATTTCTGGACAAAGCCAAAATATTAGGGGAAAAGGCCAAAAAAGGGACACATTTAAAATTGTATTAATGTTTTACTGTATATATTTGTTAACCATGTAAATCCACTGGAAAAAGTCTCCCTTTTCAGGGACCAAAGGAAGTGGAAAGAAGCAAACCACATGCATACAATTACTGGAAGCAGTTCATTAACAGCTCAGGACCTTAATTGCAAGACCATCCTAATTCAGTTTAAAAGTTAACAGAACAACAAGTGCCCCATTGGCATGCATTTTCTAAACACATTAAGAGCTATGAAACTGTAGAAACTGGTATTATTACCTGACATACCAGTAATCCTAAGCAATTAACCAGAAAATAAAGAATTTAATAAGGGACAGGGCAAAAATGAGGCAAGATCATAGATGTTCTGCAAACTCAGGATAGATGAGAAGCAGACAACTCTTATTCACTTAAAAATAACAAAACAAGTTTTGCACCAATGTGCACTTTCTAAACAATAAGAACTATGAAATGTTAATGTCTGGCATTGCTAACTGACTGCAATCCTCAGTTATATACAAGAAAATGAAACATTTTACAATGCAGAACAATCAGGGACATTCTGCAAAACCAGAGAGAACTGATGAGAAGTACTATGCCCTCTACCTGAGGTCACACACTGCATGTTACTGGCTGTTCCAAGACTTCACTAGTGCAAGCTTGTAGACTTGTCTGCTATTGGTTTGTTATTACTGTGACAAATTCCAATAAGTCTCTCTCTCATTCACTGGCTCATTGATTCCACATTCAAGCCAATAAAAGAGAAGAAGTCACAGGTGTTACATATCAAAATGGAGCAACAGAGCATTTTCTTTTTCTTTTGCAATACTGAGATTTATGGGGCACTGAACTAGGAACAGGCCTAAGGTAGCTGTCTAGGTCACTTTGTGATATAGTCCTGTGTCGATTGTCATCCTGGGTAGTAAGGGTTCTCTTCTTTATGCAAACTTAGTGCAAGATAAACATGGCTCCACATGACCCCGAATAGGATAAAGTGAGTATCAGAATGAATGACTGAATGAATAAATAAAAAACCTAGTAAATGGTCTGATCTTATCAGAATGTTTTCACATGTGACCCAAACCCAGTGAGCTTTGAATATACAGGGGCCTTCAAAACTTCAGTGGCAGTTAATTTTTGTATTTTGGGGAGATATTCTACCAGAAACTTTGAGGTGGCCATACTTCATCAGGTTCTGTCATCTAGTTGTGACTGCAACTAGTTGTCTATGACTTTTTAGATGCCTCTATAGGGAGGAACGTATTAGCAAGTTTTGCTCACAACAAAACAGTACAATGATCCTTTAAGTCAGAAAATCTCCAGAAGAGAAACACTACAATACTGTATTTCCAATGAGTGTTGCCAGATTTACAGAATAACTGTACAATGTGTACTGGATTATATTATGCTTACTCTGTTCAAAGATCGGCTTTGGAAGGCTTTATTGGACATGGCAGGTATACGATAGATGCAGAAGAGAGGTATATGGCAGCTAACTGAACTTGATATCGCAGTGAATAAACTATCTTTATATAATACAGAATAAAAGAATGCATGCACAGAGAATTAATCTTTTTCTAAATGGAAAAGCTATTTTAGCTGAATATGTTGCTACAGCCTAGACATATGAAAAAAAATTCACAAAAATATTGTTTTGGTTGCCTAGCAGCCTTACCTTCTTGCTTAAATTATGTCTTTTTTTATGTGATTCACTTTAAAAGGGATAGGCTAGCTTAATACTTTTTAAGCACAAAAACTGTTTATTTCTACATAGCAGCTACTTGGCAGAACCACAATCAGAACAGTTTATCTGAGAGTTTAAAGCCTCTGAGACTAGTCACTATGAAATGGAAATTTGTTTGTATTTGTTATACAATTTTTAACATATTCTGTAACTATATGTTACTCTGACCATGGCATACAAATATACATATTCTTTCCTTTCTGCATGTTTAGATTCATAGTTTCATATGTTCTTACTAAGGTTATGGCCAAGAAAAGCATCAAAAAGCTTAGTCACATCACCCAATACTCTATCCACCATTAAGAATATTCTCCCAGTATATCTCAGGTGAAATTTTGTGATCAACCATTCAGTCACCCAGACTGATTTTTAAAGGTTGTCATGGAAATATTTATTTATTTAACATTTGTTAACTGGGAAAGTCTGATTTGGAAGGAAGCCAATTTTCAGAGGAGACCCCGGGGAGAAATGCTCCAGACGTAAGTCTTTGCAATGTGGGATGAAACTGGAGCACCTGGTGGAAACCCACGTGAATGCAGAGAGGACATGCAGACTCAACACAGAAGGCACTCCAGCCGTGAATTGAACTGGTGAACCACTTGCTGTGAGGGGACAACGCTACCGCTGCACCACTGTGCCGTCCGAAATACTCGACTTGATGTGTAAAGACAGGCTGTTCCAGAAAAGAGGAAACACTTGATTTAGTGCCTGTAATGCCATCTGTTGTAGCTGATGTAGCAACACAAGTTTAGGTTCTAAACAGGTGGAGGACTTCAAAGAGTGCTGAGCCCTTAACAACACATACAGCTAAGTAGGCATCATCCCTCTGGAGTCTGTATGACAGAAAAGTAGAGGAATAGAGCTTTTACTCTATCACAGTAGCAAAATTTACTGACCTGAGATCTTTCTGATGAGCAAACATTGAGTTTTGTCAAGTTGGTTTAGGTGCTTAGTGAGACACATGCTAAAGGCAACATTATATTCAATGATCCGCATAAGAAGGGAGGAATATAGTAGAACTAAAACTTTTTTAGGAACTTGAGATCCCATGAATAATAATATGCACAAGACAGAAAGATATTTAAAACAAACAGAGACATTCCTGTACTCACCTCAGTAATGCAAGCTAAGCTTACCCATCAGCCTACCCCTAACCATAGCCCTACATCTAACCTTAGAAAACCCCTTTCCATGAAACTACTACAACATAAGGCAGCTTGGACACTGACTACATAGTAAAACACACAAACATGAATCTAAATCTATCACCTTACTTAGCCCTTACTCTATCCTTAAGTCACAAACACTTCCACACTCTCCCACCTCAATACCTAAACATTTGATATATCAAAAACTTTAGACATTAGCATCCAAAACACACACTTACCTACAGTAACAGATCTTCCTTCTTTCAACATATATCTCACATGATCTTAAGTGCCCTTGACCAAATTTCTACACAGTTAACTGTGTCAAATACTAGCTTCATAAAGTGTATGTTGCGATGAGCACATATGCACATGCTGTGTAGCATTGTAGCTGGTGATGGTAAACTACACATTTGTGGCTCCATTAACTTATTTATCATGACACTAGCAAATAACATCCTGCTCATGCAGATATATGGATACAAACTGTAACTGCACACATATGACCCCTCCCCCATACACCCACAGCAATAATTATCAAAAGCTGGATGCGGTGTGATGAAATATTTTAATCAGCAAATTGGACATCTCAGAATAAACTAGTTTAAAGGGTCTACTTCACGTTGTCGAAGGCTGACAATATTGAATCTGATATTGTCGGCACCAGATTAGCGAAAGCAAAAAACATTGAACGTTTAAATGGAAATCTCCGTAAGGGGAGATTTCCGTTTAGTTCAATGTAGTGCGGTCTCGAAGTTGGTATATTTAAAAAGGTGGTGCAGGGGGGCTTTCCCCCCTGTTTGCAAAGGTAAGTTTTTTTTTTATTTTTGTTTTTAGGCATTTTGTTTTTATCTTTTGATGTTACAGAATTCGATGATATGGTATTGACCATATCAGATTTGATATACTGAAATTTCGATAAGATAATATAGATGCAGTTTAAAGGCATATGTGACAGCAGATATTAATCAGTCACCATCTGCAAAGTATGAACATGAAATGAAAATGGTAATATTCTGTTACTACTGGAGAATACTATGACATTTCTGTCTATATTGTTATTTCTTAACTTAAAAAACAAACAAACGTAAATGACTGAAGATGAGATAAGATATACCTGTAAAGAGAAATTCTTTATTTTAATGTAATGAGCCATGGCCATTATTTTAATACTTTTGCATTCACTGCCCTTTCCTATCATATCCAGTGCATTTGTTTCAACTCTTTGGTATATGCAGCATTCACTTTATAATATGATTCATCATCCATCATCTTCCTTATTTAATATCATCTATCAGCCTCAGTTTCGCTGAGAGCTGGTTGACACTGGTAGGCAACGCAATTCAACAGAGGATATTTTCATTTCAAGGCAGTGTCAGTATTATTTGAGATGAAGTATAACATTTTTCAAGTTGACAGAAAGCCACCTTGCAAGATATGTCACTGTAGTTCATAAATATGTCAGAAAATTGCCTGCTTTAAATTTTAAATCTTTCATGTGGACATGTTGTCTTACAGATTTTGGTCATCTGTGTTAAACAGTTGAGGAGATAAAAGTACACCATTTGTCATACATTACATTTTAGTATGGTATCTTGTAATAAGTTCATGAGGAAAACATCAGCTAATGGAATCTAATTTATGGGTCGGTTGATGATTTTCATGGTGAGCTATACAGATCATTAACAAAGACAAAGGAAATGAATTAAAGTCATTAATGAGAGTTTCCCGACTCTCATGTATGGGACACATTAAAATCTAGCATTCTGCTTCGACATGAATAACTCCATTGGCAAGATGACTGGAATCATTACATTTGCATCAAAAGTGTGTCACTTCAATAGTCAGGTTTTTCATAAATACAAAATAAAACTCCCTAGAATGTGTACAGCTTGACTAAGAAAGTTTTTTTTAACTTTTATTAGGATACCCACATAACCATGTTGACAGATACAGTTGATAAAAAAGAAGCCATACTTAACAAAAATAGATTTTTTTATTTCGAAAGCGGCTCTAAAACATACAGCACAGAACATAGAACTAAAAATCTACCATTTCTGTATTTTTCATTTACACATCTTAAGTAATCTACTTTCTGGATTTTGGCCCAGCCTATAGGCTGGATGTACCCATTGCATCTACCATTTAGAAACAAATGTTAGGCACACAAAAGCAAGAGCAGGTTAGGTTCCCTTACCAAGAATTAGCCATTGCAGTCTACATTTAGATAGCTGAAAAAGAAAGCATATAAATGGAAGGGGGAAATGGAGAAGAAGAACTGGATGGAGAACAGGATGGAGGCAGAGATACGTTAAGTGGTTTAAGTGTGACATGGCAGTGAGGCTTTGGGACCTGTCAAGTGGAGGCCAGTGCAGAGTCTGAAGACAGGAAGAATGCTAGAGCTTGAGGTAGTTCTGCTACACAGAATGAATGAAGGGCCATGAGCATGTGTTAGTCAACTACAGGGAAACAGACAGGGATAGAAAATAACCAGTGGAGTGCAAGAAGGGAGAACTAGGCAGGAAAACAGAGATAACAGAAGAGAATAAAACCTGAGTTAGACCAGAGAAAAGCAAAAGTAAGAACAGAGGGGCTGTAACTAGTGAAGAACAACACATGACTGAAGGTGGAGAGGTAATGGAGGCATTCACAACAAGCTGAAAGGCAGGTAAAGACTATTATATGCATGGCAGAGGGAAATAAGTAGGGGGAAGGATCTGCGGAAGAGAAGGAAGAGAGGAGGGTGATGGTACACAGTGCAGGATGAAATATCAGAGAGAACAAGTAAGCAAGAGATAGTGCTAGACTTCAGACAGCTTAGAGACAATGAACACAAGTAGAAAATGAGACACAATAGACAGTCAATTATCCGAATGTCGATTATCCAAAAAGGCAATTATCCAAGCCCAGCCTTCCAAAGTTTTCGGGTAGGAAAAATCATAAAGACTGAATATTTAAATGTTATATGTATTTGCTTGTGACTGTTTTTTGAACGTGTAGACCTCTCGTGTGTGAAAAATACTCTTTATTGTCCACTGGAATCAATGAATGGTTGAAAAGTATATTCCCTGCATGCAGAAAAAACAGGATTTTAGATGTTTTTTTTTTTATCCGGTTCAATGTATGTTTGATTATTCAAACTACCCTAAGTCCCAATTAGTTTGGATAACTGACTCTTTGCTGTAAAGCTTCAAAAGGGTGGTGCACAAAAGAGTAATACCTTGGTAACATATCTGGCAACTTAGGAAAGATTGCCAGAGGGTGACAAGTGAAAAGGGGAATGTAAGAGTTCTAATGATCTAAAATTCAGTTGCAATGAATGCCAGATTGACAGAGAAGACTGAATGAAGTGGTTGAGTGGCAATGACAGGCTACGCCAGGAAATCTTCTCATGGATACTAAGAGGTGGACATGTGGCACCTATGACATGGCAGGTGAAATAGAAAAAAAGACACTGGGCGGGATGTAGAAAGTAGTCAGGACATGCATAAAGATGAAGTGTACAGTCGCCTTTTCAGATGTGCTTTTGGTACCAAATGCTAACATAGCAAATAAGGACAAGGCCTGGAAAAGCTGAGCAGGTACATGGAGTACAGGGTTGCAATCGTCACAAGGCAAATCTTTCTTGTCCACTGCTCGACTACACCTTCTTGCTGGGATAGTCTAGAAGTAATTCAGAAACTAGCATGGAAATGGGTGGAAAACAATCTGATAAATGCAAATGAAGGGCAGAAGACAGCAACAGGCAGAATATTAAATGAATCATTAAAAATGGCAGGAGACACAACAAAGAGGAGCGACCGTGAAAAGGATGGGGATGCAGGGTAATTGTCAGAAGTTTAAAAGTGTAAACAAAGTCAAGAAAATTAGAAAAAAATGAAGACATGACTGTCAAGAAGGGATTTTTACTAGCATGAGGAGTTTAGGCAAGAAAATGGAAGTATTTTAGATGGATAAATGAGAAGGAAGCAGTACAATAGGTACAACAGAGACCCAGGCAAATGATGAAAGGAAAGGATTACGGTGATCCTTGAATATCAATTGTTCATAAAGAATAGAAAGGGCAAGACAGAGAGGATGGTAACAATTTAAATTAGACAAAGCATAGATGTTGAGGCACTTAAAGCCAGAGGAGCAGTGAGGCAAAAAGAAATCTCAAACACCATCAAAGGTTACCATCAGCCAGACTAGAGGAAAGAAGGGTAAAAGCAAGTGATTATGCACAATATGTTTACCAAATGATGCCAAGAGATTGGAGCATGAGTAGGTAAAGGACTAGACAAGGACAAGAAGTAAGGAAAAGAAAGTTGTTAAGATGGGATATTTTAATCTCATAGGAGCAGATTAGTGGCATCCTGCAATCAGATCAGAGAGACAGAAAAAAGGAAAAAGTGGCAATAAAATATGGCTGATATGTATTTACAATGAAGTGAGATCTGGAGAAATATTTGGAAGAGGCCACACACGTCACTCCTCGTCTCCAACCCACTACTAAAAAAATACATGAGGAAATTTGGATCTGCTTCATCCTTGAACCCATACTATGGTATCTTTCAAAAACACTAGTCATCTGGGAATTGCAGGAAACCAGTTCATCTGATATTGTTAAGCCTCATCCACTTCCTTACGTATAGGTTACGGTTCCGATATTGGAACCGAGCCGGCCATATACCAAGCTCGCGCCAGCAATAAACTCTAGAGCTAAGCAATCTCTTACCCATAATCCCCCTCTCCCTATTACCTCAGATTTTGTTTGCTGCATCACCATCAGGTCATGTTAGGCTGTTGCTCTTGAGCTAAGTGAAACCTTTTTTTTTGTCCTTTTATTTCAAAATAAGGACTTTTTCTCTCAGAAAAGTTTATTTTCTGATCTCTCTTACCTTATCACATTTAGCGACTCCCCTTTCTTTCAGTTTTCTAAACATTTTTTAGTCACTTTCACCCTTTTTATCTAATGTAAGGTATCAGTTGATTACCATAGTTGGTAGACAGCCTTTCCTTTCTTTCCTTCGAGTAATTTTGTGTTTTTGTATTGTTGGTATTTGCCTTTCCTTTAACATGACAAATAAAAAAGGTAGTACTGGTTTTAAAAGATGTTATGATTGTGGACATAAACTACCTACTTCAGATGCACATTCTTTGTGTGTTTTCTGTTTAGGTGCGCCTCACTTAACTGTTGACCCACCCTGTGGGATTTGTAAGAATTTTTCCAACAGGACACTGATAGAGAGGAAAAATAAACTTTTGCTGGAAGGGTTACTAAAGTCTCCCTTTTCAGAGGCTATTTCTGGGTCGGAGGCCTCAACCCCTCCAACATCCCATAAAAAGAAGTCTGAGGATGCTTCTAAGGCTAAATCTCTTCCTTCGTCACCGGCTGGGGACTTTCATCAACCGAGAAAGAAAGCAAAGATTTCTGCTTCGGATCCAACACCTTCGGCGCCTAGATCTTCAGCTCTGAAAAAGTCCTCGGCACCACCTATGTCTATGGCACCGATGTTTTTTGCTGTATTGGAACCGAGGGGCCCCTCAGTTCAGACTTCTTTACCGGCACCGACCTCACAGTTGGCGCAGACCACCATTGTTTCGGAACCGACAGCTCAGTCCTTGTTTACTATTTTATCGGTTCCAACCTCGGCACCAACTACTTCGGCACTGACCTTTTCATCGGTGCAGACCATTACATCGGCATCGATGACTTCCTCGGTGCAGACACCTGTAGTGCAGTCCTTTACAGCACCGTTGTTTTCGGTGCAGTCTACTGAGATGGGCACCGACCTGCCCTCATCTCTAGATAGACCTGTTTCCCCCTCAGCTGTTTCTGTGAGATCTACCAGAAGCCTCTCCCAACATGACGTATTGTGACTTGTGGATTAAGTGTTTTTGGCCACAGGAATTCCACCTCTCAAGACCTATCCTTCTCCCTTGAAATCTATTGACATAGCACAGTCTTCCCCCACTATGGTTCCCTTTATGGATCTCTCTAAGGAGCCACAGTTGCCTTTGTGGCAGAAAAATTTTGCTACGACCCAAGATTTGACTTTTATTAGCCATCCTGGGACTCCCAGTCGGCAGGCTGGAACACTTAGGGGTGAGGTGACTTCCCCCTTGGGCACTCAACCCTCTTCTAGTGGACCTGCCTGCCAAGTCATGGAGAAGGCCTTGGCATCTACCGCTGATATTGTGCTTACTATTTCACCATCCTCCTCTGGACCACTATGTACACAGGTCACTTCTAGTGGACACCGGGTGCACATGTCTCAGGATATACTCCCACAGGATACCCCCTTGGTGTTGTCTTCCCCAGCATCTCCCTCTGAGGAAGTTCATCAGAAATCCTTGTGCAAGAGGAAGCATATGGACTCCACTGAGGAGTCTCTCACTGAAGACACAGACTTTGATGATGGGAAAGGGTCCCCTCATTCACCTTCTGACATATCCTTTGGTGATATCCTAGAAATCCTTAAACAGAGAGGTGAATGGCAGTCCTCTAACCCGACTTCTGAGGATTCTGTGTTCCTGCAGGCTTTTCGTGCCCGGCCCCCTATGTCCTGGGTTACCCCACCTGCAGACAAACTGGTCCGGCTCGTTGTGCAGAGTGCATGGAAGACCCCTGATACTGTTGAGGCCATTCCTCGGAGGTCAGACAAAATCTTGTCCCCCCCTGCTTCTGAACTTCATTGGTCTAAAGGTCTCCCTGCAGATGCTCTGGTGATGGCAGCCGCAACTAAGAAAGACCTGGCAGAAGAGGAAAGCCAGACTGTCCATCCACCCAACAAAAAGTCCAGGGCATTGGATAGGATAGGGAAGTGCACCTTTGCATCAGCGACCTTTGCTATCAGGTCCCTGAATTATATGGCACACTTCACCAGACTTCAAAGAGACCTAGTATCTGAGCTCCCTGAAACTTTGGCAGGTGCCGTATCTGATGAGGTCTGTGACAAAGTGGCCTCTCAACTGGCAACTATTGAATCGATTTTGAACTCCTCCATGTGCTTGGTGTCCCACGTATCAGAAGTAGTGGCTAGAGCAGCGAGTTCAGGCATTGTTTTGAGATGACATGCCTGGATGAGCTTGTGTAATTTCACAGAACCCTTCAAGGCTTCCTTTCTCAATGCTCCCATCGAGTCTTCCTCCTTGTTTGGACCCAAAGTCAAAACTACATTGGCCAGGTGTGAACAGGACGGTATGACCTTGTCTGCCATAGGTGTCCGTTATTCTTCCCCCCAACATGCTTTCTCCAGAAACCAAAAGAGTGGGAAGATGTGGTACAGAAAATCTCAGGGTCCTTTCCGTGACACACAGGCCGATTTTTCCCCTAGGGGCAGACGGGGAAACTCACAAGGAAGATGCCCCTTTCAGGGCAGAGGGGGTCTGCGTAATTAGGGTTCCAGAGATTCCTTCTCCAGGCAATCCTACCAGTGCTCCTGAAGAGCGGCCCAACCCCTTTCCTCCGGAAGTGGTTGGGGGATGTTTCTCTTTGTACCCTTCTGCCTGGCTAACCATTACCAACGATTCTTGGGTACAAAGGATAATAACCAGAGGTTACAAGATCCCCTTCGAACTTTGTCCTGTCCCTCCATCAAGATTTCCTGACGTTCCACCCAGTCAAAGGGAAGAAGCAGCTCTAGAGATTACAAAGCTGCTAAACAAAAGAGTCATCCAAGTAGTCCCAACAGACCAGATAGGATCCAGATTCTACTCGAGACTATTTTTGGTGCCAAAGAAAACCGGGGACTGGAGACCAATTTTGGATCTCAGTGTGCTAAACAAATTTGTGAGTGTGCAAAAATTTTGGATGGTCACTAAACAGTCTATCATTCCTCGCTTGGAAAAAGATGACTGGATGTGCTCGATAGATCTTCAGGATGTGTACGACCACATAAAGGTGGACAGACCATCAAGAAGATTCCTGCGCTTCTGTGTGGGAGCCAGTCATTACCAGTTCAGAGTACTGTCCTTTGGACTCTCTACAGCCCCCAGAGTGTTTACAAAGTGCATGGCAGTTGTCACAGCTCACCTGCGACTTCAAAGTTTTCAGGTTTTTCCATATCTAGATGACTGGCTCCTCTCCACCCCCACCAGACACCTATTGGAGGAAGCCCTGGCATACTCTCTCAATACTATCGAAAAGTTGGGCATAACAATAAACTGGCAGAAATCCAATCTCACCCCTTCTCAGTCCACAGAATTCATAGGGGTCATTTTGGACTCAAAAACTTGCAGAGCGTCCATACACAGAATATCAAGAATCAGACAGCAACTGTTACCAGTTCTCTCAATGGAAAAGTCAACAGCTCACTCGATCCTGCAGCTGTTGGGCTCCATGGCAGCTTGCATCACCATTGTCCCCTTAGCCAGTTTTCACATGAGGCTTCTACAATAGCTACTGCTCACCCACTGGTATCCTTTTCAGCTTCCCCTTTCAGCCAAGATTCACATAACTCAGATGCAAACAAGATCTAAAGTGGTGGTTGAACCACAACCCATCACAATGGTCTCACCCCTACTCCCCTCAGCAGCCCAAGGCTCCAGTGTCCACAGACGCCTCCCTGATGGGGTGGGGAGGGCTATGAGAGGGTCAGACAGTCCAAGGCACTTGGTCCAAAGTGGAGGTCCATCTGCATATAAATGTTTTAGAGCTGAGAGCTGTGCTTCTGGTGTTGCAGGCATTCCATCCCTTGCTGCCATCTGGGACAATTGCGATACAATCAGACAACATGGCGGTAGTCTGGTACATCAACAAACAGGGCAGAACAAAATCCTACCCCCTCTGTTGAGAGGCCATGAGGATATGGCAATGGGCGATGGCTACCAACAAGTTTCTTCTAGCAACGCACATTCCCAGGAGTTCCAACGTGATAGCATACAGACTCAGCAGGTGCATTCTTCAACCTCACGAGTGGTCCCTGAATCCTCTCATAATGGCGGAGATCTTCCACCATTGGGGCCATCCGTGCTGCGACCTCTTTGTATCCCCGACCAACTTCAAATGCAGCAACTACTTTGCCTTGATTCCCCCTCCGGGATAGTCACCCAGGGATGCTCTAGTTTATGATTGGCCCTCGGGTCTTCTTTATGCCTTCCCACCCACTCCCCTCATTCTCCAGTTTCTAAAGAAAGCCAGTCGATTGAAGAGCAAAATGATCCTTATTGCTCCATATTGGCCTCGTAAGATTTGGTTCCCCTTTCTGTGGCCTCACCTGCTAGATCAACCATGGATTCTTCGTCCAACCTCAGAGTTGATCTCAAATCTGCAGAATCTGATTCACCCCAACCTGCACAGTCTGAAGCTCACAGTTTGGCTCCTCCAATTCCCTTGATTGCCAGGCAAAATGATCTTCCCTCACAAGTATGGGACATTCTTATTGCATCTCATAAGCCCTCCACTAGAATGACTTATCTAGGCAAATGGAAAAGATTTACCTGTTGGCTGAAAGATAAGGAAATTGATCCCTTTTCAGCACTGGTGTCGATGGTACTCGAATATCTAATCACCCTATTTCAATCGGGGCTGTCAGCATCTACCATTACAGTACATTTGGCTGCGATCTCTAATTTCCACGAGAATGTCCAGGACTCCTCCCTCATGTCTCACACATTATGTAAAGCCTTCATAAAGGGTGTGAATCATCTGAAACCCCCTTTCAGGGAACCTATTCAACCTTGGGATTTATCTTTAGTTCTCCAAGCTCTGACATTGCCCCCTTTTGAACCAGCTGCTTCATGCGACCTCAAATATCTGTTGTGGAAGACCTTGTTTTTGGTCGCTATTACTTCTGCCAGACATATCTCTGAGCTTCAGGCCCTATGTACAGAGTCCATACTTGATTTTTCATCCAGACAGGGTATCCTTAAGAACTAACCCTTCCTTCTTGCCAAAAGTCATTTCTGAAATGTTTTCTGAAATGTCTATTAATCAGACCATTGAATTGCCAGTGTTTTTTCCTGATCATTCTAATGAGGGAGAGTACTGCCTACATACCCTAGACGTTCACAGATAACTCCGTTTCTATTTGCAAAGGACTAAATCTTTCCGTAAATCAGACCAGTTATTCTTGGCTTTTTCTGGATCTAGATTAGGATGTGTTGTTGCTAAGGTCACATTGGCTAGATGGTTAAAAGACACTGTGACCCGTATTTATTCAGTACACAATACTTCTTTGCCAACTACCATCAAGGCTCATTCAACAAGGTCAGTGGCAACTTCTGCTGCCTTCCATGCCAGAGCTTCTTTACATGACATCTGTGCAGCTGCAACTTGGGCCACTCCTCATACCTTTATCAATCATTATAAGTTGGACTAGGCCTCCAGGGGAAGAGCATCTTTTGGTTCTATGGTGCTCAGGAATGTCCTTCCATGAAAGCCTCCCAGGAATAGAGGTAGCTGGGGACTCTGTCCCATATGTAAGGAAGTGGACGAGGATTAACAATATCAGATAAAGAAGTTATGTCTTACCATAACGTTCCATCTGTATTGTTGATCCTCGTCCACTCATTACGACCCTCCCTCCTTCCCCCTCCTATGGCTTCTAGTGGATCTCACCATCCTTCTCTTTAGGTCATTTGACCAGAAATAGCCTCTACCTTTTTCTGACTTGCAAACTCAATCTGAGGTAACAGGGAGAGGGGGGTTATGGGTAAGAGATTGCTTAGCTCGAGAGTTTATCACTGGCGCAAGCTTGGTATATGGCCGGCTCGGTTCCGATATCGGAACCGTAACCCATACGTAAGGAAGTGGACAAGGATCAACAATACAGATGGAACGTTATGGTAAGACATAACTTCTTTTTTCCTTCCATTGCCTGGAAAATAAGATGTGATTTACCTGTAAAGTAACCAACCATAATGTGATAGGGGCTGCTACAACAGCTGGAACAGAATGGATAAAATGGGGGCCAAGTGGGAAGTTAAACAGTCAGGGTAATGTGGGAAACTTTCTAAGCAATGTTTAGGTATGGTCAGTGATGGGGAGTATGATGACCATCCAGTCATATACATGACCCCCTGCAAAAACATAGGAAGAAAAATAGTTGCTATATTTTGTTTTGTTTACAGGTTAGTTTTAAATGCGCATTATTGCAACTATGCTTAGTTCTCATAGTTTCGTAGTGTCAGGTGTGTTGTACTGAAATGGTAATGTGGTGTTTCTTTAAGGGTGTAAAGAATTATGGGACAATTTACTTGTAAGGAGTTGTGGTTTCAATTTAGGGTAAGCTATGTTTGTTTTGTAGGTATAACAGTAGGTTTTAATTTTTTATGTATAGAAAGACAGGCGGATGGATTGTTTGTAGACATCCAGAGAGGTTTTTTTTGATAAGGTGGGATTCGATATTTTACATTTTCACTGATGTGATGTTTATTGGATTTCTTCTTGATAATATGTAACTTGATGATGTGGGTTTTCATGAATATGAAGCACACCTATATATATATAAATATACATATATATACACGCACAGCTTCCCTGTCATTGGTCAATTTGAGTTTAAATCGACTTCTGTATTATTGGTATATTTTGTTCAGCAATACAGATGGTTGACAGATATGCCCTTTCCTTAGGGATTGTGTGATCTTGGAGTTACCAAATCTAAAAGAAAGGGGGGTAGTGGGGGCTTGCCCCCTTGCAAAAAACACTGTTTTCTTTTTTGCATGTTGCAAGGATTAGCGATAGAGCATGCACAGTAACTAGTAAATGTTTATCGGCATAAATATGTCAACATTAGCGATGTCAGTGTTCAGTTCGATGATAGTAAGTAGATATATATGGGTCTATGGTTAATCATTGAAAGAAATAAACATTGAACAGCTATTCATCGAATGATAATCATCGAACTGGCATCCATCATCCATCAAACGTACAGCTGTGAGATGGAGAAAGTAACTGCGTAGCCAATATTTCTCCATCTCACGCATGGCAGTATTACAAACCACTTTTCCCCACTGTAGTGCAGTCTTGGAGTTGGCATATATAGTTAGGGGGGTGTGGGGGGCAAAGCCCTCCACCTGGGTAGGTTTAAAATACTGCATTGCATGGAATGGGGAAGTGTTGGTCAAGTAGTTACCTTCCCCATCTTACAACTGCACATTCGCTGGATGGCCGTTCAATGACTACCGTTCAATGAATAGCAATTCAACTTTCATTTCTTTTGATGATTAGCCATAGACCCGATAAACGTAGAGATATGAACTATTATATGTGCATCTATGTCTATCTATAGCTGTATATTCATATATATCAATGTCTATCTATATTATACACACCACACACATGGATAGATAGAGATATTGATATACACTGTAGCATTTAATAGGAGTAACAGCAATTAACCAGTCTCTGAAACAGCTTTTTCAGAAAGTGTAATAGGTTTATTTTATTTGCAACAAAACAAGTTTCCTTGTAGCAAACAAGGTAACCGATAAAGTAAAATTCAGTTCTTTACCACAGAAAATCCAATTCTTTACAACTTCAGTAAGTACAGTTCACCTTTGCAGAAGTTGTTCACAGAGTATTTCGAAGGAAATCATTTCTTACAGACACTTAAGTTTTAACACACTTAGTTCTGTACTAAGTACCACTCAACAGCCCATTTCCCTGTTCAAGCTTAAGGGATATTTTCCACACGATATACTGCAGGGATACTATGAAGCCTGATCATTCCTTTCAGAGAGAACTCATCTTCCCTTGAGACTCCTTGGCACTGTTTTTTCTCAAATCCTATTCAGGAAACCATAACTCTAACATATGTCTTTTTTATCCATGTGTTGTTAAGGGGCCTGCTCCTTGTTGAGGCTTCCCTGCAAACTCTGTCTTGACCTCCAGTGGATGGCCTATATGCCCAGGACAGCCAAACCACATTCAGGTAACTGTTACCCTGATGATGGACTGTCCTAAAATTCAATGGCTACAGAGCTGAAGGGTTAATGCTCAAGGAGACAGTTTGGAATTATTGTCCTTCTGTCTAGAAAGTTATGCTGACAGACTTGGTCTGAAATGAGAGTAAATGCTCTTCCTTGCAAACAGTACTTGCGACTGTACAGGACCCACTTAAGTGCCAGATACTGTCCCTCTCTATTGCTAAGCATAATTTCTCAGAGTTGCTGATCTTTTGATTAATGTAACAGATGGGATGTTCCTCCTCCTCTGCCATCTAGGACAATAATGCATGAGTGCCTATTCAGAGGTATCATTGTGAACCAGAAACTAGGTGTGGAAAGTCTGAGTTTTTCAGAATAGGTTCTAAACATAGTAGGCTTTTCAGTTTGCTAAAGACCTACTCAGCTACAATCATTCACTGAGCTTTCATTGAAGTCTTACTTTTAGTTAAGTCAGTTGAGGGCAAATAAAGGTGGAAAACTCCATGACAATATGCAAAAATAGCTTACAAGCCTGAAATGGTTTTGCCCTGTTCCTTTGTAGTTAGTATGTGTCAGTTCTTAAGTACTTCCATTTCTTCAACATATGGTTCATCTATCCCATTGTCTATTACATAACCCAAACAGCAGGCTTCTGCCATGTCTAAATTGTATTTAAATGGGTTTGCTGTCGATATAGATTAGCATGCGGAATTAAACATGGTTTAATCTTTAGAGGGGTGACTTCCTCATTTTTCAGACAATATGACAATGGCATCCAGGTAGACTATGGCATATCTGATATGGGGCCATAGAATCTTCTCCACTAGCCTCTGGAATGTTGCTTGTGCTCTGTGGAGACTAAAAGGTAGAACTCTCTAGTGCAAAAGTCCAGTAAGTGAAAGTGCAAACTTTTTCTTAGCTTCTGGGGCTAGTGTAATTTACCAATACTCTTTGATTAAGTCTAGCCTTACCCAATTTTTCCATGAATTTGCCCTGTTAAGACATGGGATATGAATCACATTTAAAGATGTTATTTAACTTTGTAAATTTACTAACAAACATTATGTATCAACCATGCTTGGGACCAGTAAAATAGGACTGTTTCACTCACACTCATATTGTTCTATAGCGATAAGTTTAAGTATATTCTATACCTCTTCCCTGACTGCTTATCATTGAGATTCAGTATCCAATATGATTTCAATCTGACTTTTTCACCTACTATGCTGGATTATAATGGTTATAATGGGCAACTTTGAAACTATGCCCTTATTCCAGAGTAAAAATGCATTGTATTTTTGTTTTTGACAGACAGATATATCTAGCCTATTTTAACTTCAGGACATGATGTAGGTTTTTTAACTTCTATTGCAAACATACTTAATACAGAAATTTCAGTTTCTCTCCAAGGTTTGAGAGTATTTATGTGGTATAACTATTCTGGTTTCCATTTCCCTGACTGTCTCAACATTTATTTCTTTTCATGATGTCAGAGGTCATTGCCACTTTGTTTTCTTCACTGGTTCAAACTCAGGTACTGCATCTCCTTATTTGATGAGCTCTCTGAGATGAGTATTTCTGTCATACACCTTCTGTTCTGTCTCCTGGAATCTCTCCATATTCTCACCTACTATAGGTCATTATAGCTCTTACCCTGTCCTGCAGGTATGAAAATATTTGGTCACACATTTTACAGTAGTTTTCTTCTTCCCATTTGAGACCAGTTGGCATAATGGTTAAGGTCTTCGCCTCCCATGCACAAGATTTGATCCTGACCTATAACCAATGCCTGTTTGGAGTTTGCATGTTCTCTCTGTGTCTATGTGGGGTCCCCCCTCCTCCAAAAAACATGCTGAGTCTATCCATCTCAAACTCACCAATGAATGCAGCTGTGGGTGGAAGCACAGACTCTATATGGTGTTCTAAAGGAGGGAAGAGTTGTACAGACCAACCGCATTGGGGCATCTAATGTGGTGTGCAGTATCATCAAGATAGGAGAACACAGACACAGACTGCACACTGTGGCACGGCTAGCCACTCAATGGTGTAAAATATAGCTCTAGGTGATTCAGTCATGTTGACTAATGTCGTCAGATATGCATGGGTAATTACCACTGATAAGTGGGTTAAGGACCCAGCCTACTCTGATCTATACCAGGGACACAAGCTAATGGTGGGAGGGGTGCATGTGCCCCTATTGGCCAGTATGTGCCCATCATGAAGCCCTGGGTCAATAAGCTACTGGCTGGCCAGAGTCTAGTTGCCCAGCCTAGGTTACCTGGGATAGCTCTGTTGAGTGAAACCTGGATGTAAAACCAATCAACCTGTCAAACATGAACTAAGAATTGCTACACTTAATGTGGGTTCACTGATGGCATGCAGCTTGTAAGCGGATGACATGATGATACAGAAGAGGCTGGACATCCTATGTATCCAACAGACAAGATAGAAGGGCAGTGCAGCAAAGCCACTTGGCTTGATCTAGAGTTTACTACTCAGGAGGGGGACAGGCTAGAAATGGTATGTGAATTGTGGTGAGAGAGGCTTGAGAAGGCAGTGAAGGATATCACCAGAATCAGTGACAGACTCATGGCAATCAGACTCCAGTGTAATGATAGGGAAGTATTCATAATCTCAGCCTATGCTCCACAGCAGGGTTGTGATGGTGAGGAAAAGAGTACATTCAGACAGCAGTTGCAGGACCTACTAGATAAAGCAGGACAACATGAATTGGTGTTGATAATGGGTGACTTGAATGCACATATCGTGACAGACAGAATAGGATATGAGGACTGCCTGGGTCCACATGGATGAAGCAATAGGAATAAAGAAGGAGAGGCCATTCTAGACTTCTGTCTAGCAAATGGCTTGATAGTAGCCAACACAGGTCTATATTAGAACATCGAAGTTTCAAAACTTCAAATGTTCTAATATCGACCCCTATTCAGCGAAAGCTGAAAACACTGAACATACAGAACAGCGAATTTTTCCCTAAGGAAAAACTTTGCTGTTCCAAAACACATACACACAACACAAGCACACCAAACAAACAGCAATCCACACACATACACCTAAACTCTTACAACTAACCCTACACTAAACTATACACACACCACTAACTATCCACTTACCTTAACCCAAACTCTAACCCTAAGGTCCGTCACTATCGCACACTCACCTCACCCACGCCCTAACTCTAACTCACCTACCCCACCCTAACCCTCACGTCCACACAATCGCACACTTACCTAACCCACGCCCTAACCCTAACTCACCTAACCCGCCCTAACCCTCATGTCCACACAATCGCACACATACCTAACCCGCACCCTAACTCTAACTAGCCTAACCCGCACTCAATTGCACACTTACCTGAACCCAACCTGTAACTTTCCACCACAGCACTGAAAATACAGAAGCAACAGAAATGGCAAATTCTTTCCCTAGGAAAAAATTTGGTTTTCTGTTGCTTCGATATTTTCAGCTTTCGCTGAATAGGGGTCGATATTAGAACATTCGAAGTTTTGAAACTTCGATGTTCTAATATAGACCTGCCAACACATGGTTCAGAAAGAGAGACAGTCACAAGATCACATACAACAGTAGCCAACATGCAACTCAGCTATACTTCCTACTAGTAAAGAAAAGGCACTGGGGAAGAATCAATGACTGCAAAAACATCCCCAGTGAAACAGTCAGCCCATAGCATAAACCACTGGTAGCTACAATCAGCTGTAAGCAGTGGTCAGAGAAGGTTCTAAGGTCAACAGAGACCAGGCTAAAGACCTGGAAGTTCACTGAAGAGAAAATACAACAGTTCAAGGAATTACTCAGATCTCTAGCACCCCAAGAAGAGAAGGACATAGGTGGAGTTGAAGAAAAATGGCAATACCTCAAAACAGCATGTGTGAGGACTACAGAACAGATATGTGGCTGACTCAGGTATGCAAATAAGGTACATAAGGAAAGCTGGTGGTGGAGTGCAGAAGTCCAGGAAGTCATCAAAAGAAAGAAGGAGTGAAGGAAAAAGTGAGAGATAGAAAAGACTGACCAGGCTAGGAAGGAATACTGGTTAGCTAACAAAGAAACTAAGAAAGTAGCTGCAATAGCAAAGAATAGGGTATCAGAGACATTCTACCAACTTCTGAAAAGTGACTCATTAGGTGGCACAAAGAAACTATATCAGGTTGCAAGGCAAAGACAAAAAGATAAAGAAGATAGTCAGACACCCTTCATAAGGGATGTCAATAACAACCTGCTCACCAGTCCACATGACATCAAAGGCAGATGGAAGGAATATTTTCAGCAGCTTCTGGATGAAGAAAACCCCACAGAAGCTGTACTGCCCCAGAAATAGTCTATGATGACAGAAGAAGAGAAGCCCACCCTAAAAGAACTAAGAACAGCACTAAGGAAAATGAAGTCAGGGAAAGCAGCAGGCTCAGATGAGGTCACAGCAGATATGATAAAGATGCTGTGTAAGATAGGGGAGAAATGGCTCCTGAAGGTACTCATAGCAGTGTGGAGAGAAAGGCGTATCCCAGATGACTGGAGAATAAGCATGCTGCCAGTGTACAAGAAGAAAGGGGACATCCACAACAGTGGGCAGTACAGAGGAATCAAACTTCTATTACATTGCAGGAAAGTTAGAGGGGGTGATTGATAAACAGATACACAGTGTAGCAGAATGTAAGAAGGGAGATTAGCAGTTCACATTCAGATCAGGATCCAGCACAACTTCTCCCAAAGTTTGCAGTCAGACAGATAGTTGAGAAGATAGAGATGAGAAAAGAGTCCAACTGGATATTTCTAGACTTGGAGAAAGCATATGACAAGGTCCCAAAAAAGCTAATCTGGGTAGTACTGTGGTGGTTCGAAGTCTCAGAAACATTGGTAGAATTAGTGCAGGCTATGTACAAGGGCCCAATGACTCAAGTGCAAACAGTGTTCGGCCTCACAGAGGGTTTCCCAGTTGGTGCATGTGGTATACCAAGGTTCAGCTCTGAGCTCACTGCTGTTCATACTGGTGGCGGACTACCTTAGCAAACAGGTTGGAGGGGACAGATCAAAATAGTTGCTGTAAGCATTACAGGCAGACTCTGAGCAAGAACTCCAGCAAAGTACAGAGCAATGGAATGTACAACTGAAGGCACATGGGATGAAACTAAGCACAGATAAGACAGTGGTAATGGAAGCAAACTATGGAAATAAGAATAAGTTGAGAAATGAGATAGAAGGGAAGATAGTGGAACAGGTAAATAGCTTCAAGTATCTCGGAGGGGTGGTTGAAATGAAGGGAAGTCTGAATGAAGATGTCAGAGCTAGAATCAGAGTGGTTGCAGCCAACTGGCCTAGAGTGTCAGGTGTAGTCTATGACAGAAGAATGTCAAAGAAGCTGAAAAGTAAGGTGTACAAGACAGTGGTGTAACCAGTAATACTGTACGGTACAGAAAACTGAGCAATAAAGACAGAGCAGATGAAGAAGCTAGAGGTGATGGAAATGAAGTGCCTGAGAAGGATGGTAGGATGCACTCTGTAGGACAGATGAAGAAATGAGGATATAAGAGCATAGGTTCATAGGTTCATAGGTTGATACTAGGCTATCTGCCCTAGAGCATTTATAAGCCTAGCCAGAGTATGTTTGGCTTTCGCCACCCGTTTAGATTAGTTGACTGTGCTTCTGTATAGTAGGTCACAGAAGGTAGCCCTTTTAAGGTTTGTTTACTGTACCTCTGTCAAGCAGCAACACAGAAGAGATCCCAGGGGTAAACTTACAATCTCCCATCCATTCGTCAAGACTTCTCTTGAAGAGGGTCAGTGAGGGGCTCTGCCTGACATGGATTGGGATTTTGTTCCAGAGTGAGGGGAGCCTCTGGGATATGAATCTGTCCCTCCAGCATGTCCTATTTATTTCTGTGCTGAGGTTCAGATCCCTGGAGCATGTAGCTCTAAGAGATTTAGATTTCCTGAGGTGAAGCATATCCATTAATTCTGGGTTGGACATGGCTTTATACGTCAGACACAGATCGCCTCTGAGTAGGCTGTATGCAACTGAGTAGAGCTGGAGTTTCTTTAGCCAAACTGCATACGGCATCTGTTTGAGCCCCTTGATCCTCTTGGTGAGATACTTTTGGGGTCTTTCCAGTTACTGAAGGTGTCGGGTAAGGTACATCCCAAAAGTAGCTCCAATTGCAGAAAAGATCAAAGAGAACAGATTACAGTAGTTAAGGAACATGTGCAGAAAAACAGAAGGCAATCGGATGAAGATGATTTGGGACAGACAGGAAGAAAGTAAGAGCAAATGAAGGTGTCCAGCAAAGAGGTGGATGGATTGTGTGAAAGATGATCTGCAACAGTCAGGCATGAGTGTCAAAGAAGGCAGGAGTGTGGCATTGAATCGAGAGAGATGGCAACAGTTAACACGATACCCCGACCCCATGTAGAAAATGGAAAAAAAAAGGGGTTGATGATGATTTCTTCCTCCCATGTTTCTATGGGCATATGACTTGGGGATGTCTGCCATTCAGTAGTTCAAATGCTATGAACTCAGGTGAGGTTTGGGATACTATTCTTACAAGGAGAACATTTAATGACTGGTATGTGTATGTCTCGAGCTTCTCCCATCCACTTCTATAGCCTTCTGTAACACAGATTTTAATGTTTTATTAAAATATTTAGCTGCCTTACTGTCTGGCATCCTACACTGTTTCACTTTAAAAAAAAAACTAACAGAGTTCACACATTACTCTGGACAAGGATGGGGTGTGCTAGTCAGTTAGGATTTTGTATGAAATTCCTACTCTAAAAAAGCACTTTTTTTTTTTGCTATGACTATTGCACTGACTTTTCATAGCAATACTCACTCTGGAAATTTCGTTGTGTGACTAATAATAACTGGAATATAATGATGGTCTTTATTTGATTTTACAAATGAACCCACAATGCCCATTGCTTTGTTTTCAAAAAGGACACTGGCAATAGGTAAAGGTGTCAAAGTAATATCAAATCCTAGGCTGGGTGCCAGCCATACCTCTCAACCTCTTTGAACAAGAAATCTAGAAAAGCCTAAAATAATGGGGAGACAAAGGCCCCAAACTAAAGACCAATTTTAAATATTGCTCTTATAAACTTAGAAGGTTGCTAAAAACAGCAGATTTTGTATCAGCATGCATCATTTGAAGGATATGAAAACTGTAACTCAAATGTGCAACTATTTAAGTCATTATTTTGTGACTTCAATCTTCAGAGATTTCTCAGAAAAAACACAAATTGTATGAGAAACAGACCAAAAATATTAAGCGAAAATCTTGACAGTTGAGAGTTATGATGCTGTCCTTTGACATTCTGAGCAGGCTGCACAAACATTCCATGTGCCCTTCATAATGCATCCATAAGTGACCACCCAAAATGTAGCTGTGTTTTAACTTCATTACAGGCGTTCTGAAATATTTTGGAATGAACAGCTTGGTCAGTAATTGTTCCCTCTCTTTTGTTACCCTGTAGGGCAGGTCATTTCTTAGTTCAAAATAGGAATTAGTTAGGTTGTTCGATTCCATCGGTTCCCCATCTACTCTACCTATGGTCTCTCTAGTTTCATTTTGTATATTGTCTTCCCAATGTGGCTTCTTAAAATTAACATGGCTTAGCTAAAAGTCAGTTAGGCCTGCATTATTTTCATTAGCATTCTGACATGAATGGAGGCTGTGGACGCTATCCTTTCAAATACTGATGCAGGATTTTCTTTTCATCTAGTGCATCTGCTGTAAATGGGAGCTAATGAAAAGCAGTTTGCCTTTCTCCCCTTCAGTATTTTCTTATATTTTTTTACTGTTGAGTCACTTTTTTCTGTTTCTTGCTGCCTCTCTGCTTTGATGTAGCACAGAGTAGTTTAAAACTCTGTGTGAGCTATCTTTTCCCTTTTTGGTCAGTGGGAGATTCATCTGTTTTTTCTCCAGTTTCTACACCACTTCTTTCTCTGTATTAACCATAGGTTCATCCTTGGCATCTTCCACACTGACTTGCTGCACTACTTTAACAGCTAGGATATTTTGATAAATCTCACCTCTTCTGATAGTCTCTACACTGATTTCATTCATTATTATAACAACCAGTATCTTTTGTCAAGCTACACTGTCAGATGTATCTATTCTTCCATCCAGAGGCAAATCTTGGCTGCTTTTTTCCATGTCCAACACCCCACCCCCTTACCTTGCTAGCCATAACGCCACCACTATCAAACTTAATCCCATTTATTCCCTATGAATGAAAAAATACTCCTAGATCCACAAAGGCAAGATCCATCTGGATGGGCCATCATTCTGGCAGACACTGGGGAGTTTGGTACTGTCACAGACATCCTTGCAATGACAGCATCTTTCATGAACAGCCTAACTTCTCCCCTTAGGTGGTGATGTGGCCACCTATGCAACTCTACAGAAAACCTATGCCCCTATATCAGTTCATGTGTTCATGTGTGCTCCTTCATATAGCTGAAAAGGGTTTTCATCACTGTCTTTGGAGGTCACACCCACATTATCCCTGCATCAGCTCTTGTCTTATGAACTACAAACCTTCACTCCAGCAGTGATTGTATCAGCAGTTGTGTCATGGTATCCTGAACCAATGGGACCACACCCTCTTCATAGGATGGGTATGCCCATCTTACCAACCTGTGCTATCAAGTAGCTGAGTCAGGAATCAAACTCCGATCACCTAGGCATAATCAGAATTGTATGGCTCTATGTCACTGGTACAAAAACAATGCTTAGCATTTTTGGTGTCTTCTAGCTATATGTCCTTTTCTTTACTGGAACTATGCATTTCCAGCAACATATCTGATTGAACCTTTCCACAAAAACTTCATAATTCTTTAAACAGATGAAAGACTTGGACAAATATCACCACTTATTAAGTTCAGCATTTGTTCAGAGTCTGCATATCCTCACTGTGGTAGCGTGGGTTTCCTCCAGGTGCTCTGGTTTCCTCCCACATCCCAAAGACATGCTGTAGGTGGATTGGACACTCTAAATTGGCCCTAGGTGCTAGTGAGTGCATGTGTGTGCCTTCTGTGGAAGGTTGGGCGCCGGGCTGGCAACTCGACACCATAAAACTCCACTGCCAATCATGAGCGGACAGGTGATCCACTGTGGTGACCCCTAAACGGGAAAAGCCGAAAGAAGAAGAAGAGGATTAAGTTTAGCATTAGAGCTACATGGTGCAACACTTTATGTAAGATATTCTGTTTTTCTACCTGTTTTATAGGTATTCCCTCTTGCCTTCATGAACACACAGCAATTTACTGCTTATTGTTTTATGCTTGCAAACAATGAATGACGTCATGTTCCCTGACTTAAGCAACTCCTCCATTTTTTCCTTAGTCACAATATTACATTTGACAGTTTGTAACAGCACATTAACAGAAAGCATATTCTATACTTTAGTGGTTAAGACTTCAGCATTATCATATTCTATGGGTTCGGATTATATACACTTTGCTTTAAGGTACAATTTGTTGATGAGCATTATTGTTTATTGCAAGCACACTATTGTTGTTACTAACTGTGCAGTACTTGGGTATTTGCTTTGTACTAGAAGATTTAAAACAGTCTATCTCAGAGTGAGACAGGGTTTTTTTTTCTTGTCTGCAGACAAAGCAGTGCTCTTAAGTGAAAGCTTGTCATTAGCTCTTGGGGCATGCAAATGTAACAGGATTTTCAGGTTCAATTAATAATAAACATTCCATTAAAAATGTGATGATGTAATGTCACTCTGGAATACCCACTTTCCTTAGTTTGCAAGAGATTGCCCTTAAGTGTGTTTGCTGCAAATGTATATAAATATGTATTTACTCAACCAATTCTGACCTTACTTGTCTACCCAAACTAAATCTCCACTTATAAAGCATAAAAGAGTGGGCTTTAGGGAAAGGTAAAGCCCTTGCCAATATTTCTCATTTCTGTTTTTGGTAGTCCTGAGCGTCCATGTCATCTAAGTCCATACAGACCTTCACTGAATCCCCAGACAAATGTAATGATAGAATCTTGATTCTCTCAGCTTGGGACCAGTGCTCTTTTGCTGCATTTCTTTCAAACGGCACAAAGTAGACTTCCATATCATCTTCTTACATAAGTCTTTTACATGACCACTCATTTTAAGGACTCTCAGGGAGAGATTGCTGATTCATGAGGTTGAAGATTTATTGTTTTAGGTCAAATAACTGCCAGTTCACTGCTGCATACCTCTTCTGTATGGCTTTATTTGAGCCGACAAAGCTCATGGGTAGTCTTTCTCTTTTGTATAGCCTCACAATTACAGTTCTAATGGAAAAATTAGAACAACAGTCACACTTCCTTCAGGTAACCCTTCACACTGCCATATGGTTCCTTTCTAGAACAAATCCATATCCTAGCATAGGAATTTTATAGCACATGATAACTCCTTTATCACGTCTTGATATTTTGACTAGCATAAATCTTCATCTGGTCATAAGGTTTTAACAGCTACAGAACATTTCTCATCCATTACAGCACAGTTTTTCAGTCAACACAAAATATATGCCTTCCATGTCAACATTAACTTCTAGCTGTTAAGCAGTTGGTTTGTAATTACAATCCTAAATTAGAGCTTGAAATTTTGACTGTGAAAGAGAAAAATCAGGCAGAGCCCTTTTCAAGTAACTTGAAAATATGAAAATGATTTTTTTCTGATGAGAAAAGGAAACTCATGCAGAGCATTTTCCTGGTTGCTTCATAAAATCATGGTTTATATAAAACTGCTTTTTTTCCCTGCTCACATTCTCCACCACTGTAGCACTTACTAGTACAATAGAAATAAACCAGTCTTGGAAACAGCTTTCTCTGAAAGTACAATAGGTTATATAAATGGGGCAGTAAAATAGTGCTCCATTGTAGTAAACAGGGTAAATGACAAAGTAAAATCCAGTTATGTGCATTCGAAAATTTAGTTATTTGCACAGCTTCAGTAAGTACAGTCCGTCCCTGTAGACGTTCTTCAAAAAGGTGAGGTTCAAGCCTCATTCTCCCTTCAGACTCAACTTTTCTGGGGACTGCCTGACAGAATGCTTTCTTGAACTAGAATTCAGAAACAATGAAATCTAACCTCTAACTCACACTCTGTCCTGTATATTTCCCAAAAGCAACATGTTCCTTAGTGAGGCATACCTGCCTGCTCTGTCTTGACCTTAAAGGTATAGAATTCTCTAGGTTTAACAGACTCAGCAGCCACCACTATGTCATAACTCATACAAATAAACATGTATGTGTGTGTGTGCATGTGTGTGTGTGTGTGTAATGTATGAATGACTAGTAGAAGACTTGGACTCAGTCAATTACAAATGTTTTACACTTCAGATCTAACTTACAAATAAAATAACTCTACGAATAGTTGAAAATTAAGCAAAATGCTGTCACATCACATTGCAGTAAAATATTGAAATATATCATAACCAAGTAAAATCATTTCTGCTAGAGAGAGACTGCATTCTCTTTCACTCTATCTATATCAGGAGGATCTGTGCTCTCCATAGCCTTGCTATTTACTTATATAATGGCTCCTGTGTCACACTGTTGTGGAGTAAGTACATGACTGTGCTTATCTTCATGGTAATGCAATCTTACAGTTATTATATAAAGAGCCCTGGGGTGTAAGAGTAGAACTCTCACACTGAGGGTTACAAGGGATGAAGCTCTCATGCTAAATTGTGTCTTTCATATGTTATTGATTAATATTTGTTTTAAGTAATAATTTCACTAAGTGAAGTAATACTACTTCTATACTGATTTATTTAGTAAACTTTTCAGTATATCCTTTTCGATTCAAAATTTTTACTTTGAAATTACATTTTCAGTACTTTCTAGAAAGTTTTCTTAGCTAAATAATTCATAAAACTGCATACTCTGCAGAATTTCACAGAGACTGACAGTAATATATAGAATGCAAAAATACAGGACTTTTTTGAAACTACAAGGATAAAGCACCGCACATTTGCCTTAACAAATTTAAAAATAAACTTGCATCTGTCAAGAGATGGAAATGCATGTGTGAATACTGAAAACGTATTATTCCACTTAATGCCATGAGTGTAATATATGCACAACTTTGTAGACATCAAAACAGTTAACTATTTAGTTATGTATTACATAACAGGAGTATTGGAATTAATGTAGTAAAAGTGCAATGACAGAGCATCCTGTTCAACAGTTAAAACGTGTTGAACAAAATATTTTACATGCCTCCACTTCTTAAATTCAGCTAAATAATAACTCCAAAAATAGGGCAATAAACATTTCTATAGTGAAAAAAAATCTACATTTCAGGACACTATAAATCAACTTACTGAGGTTCTGTAAAAGGTGAATCAGAACACGAAAGTTTTTTCTAGGAATAATATTGATTTCTACTACCTTCTACTATATGAAGAGCATGCTTTATATGCTGTGTGTGTGTGTGTGTGTGTGTGTATATATATATATATATATATATATATATATATATATATATAAACACACACACACACACACACACACACACACACACCCATACATATGTGTACATATATATATATATATATATATATATATATATATATATATATATATATATATATGTATATCTTCTTCTTTCAGCTGCTCCTGTTAGGGGTCGCCACAGCGGATGATCTGTTGCCATTTCTTCCTGTCCTCCGCATCCTGCTCTGTCACACCAACTACCTGCATGTCCTCTCTCACCACATCCATAAACCTTATCTTAGGCCTTCCTCTTTTCCAGTTACCTGGCAGCTTCATCCTTAGCATCTTTTTCCCAATATACTCTACATCCCTCCTCTGCACATGTCCAAACCAACGTAATATTGCCTCTCTGGCTTTGTCTCTAAACCTTCCAACCTGGGCTGACCCTCTAATACACTTATTCCTAATCCTGTCCACCCTCATCACACCCAGCGCAAATCTTAACATCTTTAACTCTGCCACGTCCAGCTCTGATTCCTGCCTTTTTGTCAATGCCACTGTCTCCAACCCATATAAATAGCTGGTCTCACTACCCTCTTGCAGATCTTCCCTTTCACTCTTACTGGTGCTCGTCTGTCACAAATCACTCCTGACACTCTTCTCCACCTACTACATCCTGTCTGTACTCTCTTCTTCACCTCTCTTCCACACTCACCGTCACTCTGAACTGCTGATCCCAAGTATTTAAACTCATCCACCTTCACCACCTCTACTCCCTGCATCCTCACCATTCCTCTATCCTTCCTCTCATTCACACACATATATTCTGTCTTAGTCCTGCTGACCTTCATTCCTCTTCTCTCTAGAGCATATCTCCACCTCTCCAGGGTCTCCTCCACCTGTTCCCTACTCTCACTACAGATCACAATGTCATCTGCAAACATCATAGTCCACGGGGACTCCTGTCTGATCTCATCTGTCAACCTGTCCAGCACCATTGCAAATAAGAAAGGGCTCAGAGCTGATCCTTGATGCAATCCCACCTCCACCTTAAGCGCATCCATCACTCCCACCGCAGACCTCACCACTATCACACTACCTTCGTACATATCCTGTACCACTCTTACATACTTCTCTGACACTCCCGACTTCCTCATACAATACCACAACTTCTCTCTAGGAACCCTGTCATATGCTTTCTCTAAGTCCACAAAGATACAATGCAAGTCCTTCTGACCTTCTCTGTGCTTCTCCATTAATATATATATGTGTGTGTGTGTGTGTGTGTGTGTGTGTGTGTGTATGTGTATATATATACATATATGTATAGATTCAGTTCATAATCTCGAAATTCTGAAATCTCGAATTTCAGTATCTCGAGACCAGGAAGCCAAAAATCCATAAAGTTGAAACCCCCAGAAAAGCGACATTTAAAATCATGACTTCTATACTAAACATACCGCACACACAGACACAAACATACACCTCCCTACACATATACAACACAAACACCTACCCTACATACAAGCAGGGGGGCAAGCCCCCCTGCACCCTCCCCACACCCCCTACTTAAATATACTAACTCTGAGGTCGCACTATACAGACAAAAACACAAAAACACCACTACACAAGCTACATTCTCCTCGCGCACACACATCACACTAACAAAACACATAGACACACACTAAAGCCCCTACCCAAAACCTGTACTACACAAACACTAACCTACATCTCCAACCATCCACTCACACACCACACCACCAGATCCGCTAATTTAAAATTTCCGAACTTCGGGATTTTGAATTTCGTGCTTCTGGGGATTCGGTATTCTGCACTTTAGCCTTTCTGGTCTCAGGCAACTGAAATTTAGGATTTCAGTATTTCAACATACAGAAGAGAACCTAAATATATATATATATATATATATATATATATATATATATATATATATATATATATATATATATCGGTCTACTTTGACTCATCGAAATTAAAGTTCATGGAATTTCAATTTTCGGAAGTCCATTTTCATGAAAGTGCATTTATTTGAAAATGCACTTTTACAAAAACTGACTCACTGGAACAAAAAAAAATAAATAAATAAAATAAACCCTCCCATACCCCAATAAAAAACACTGCACCTGCACTGCCACAGGCTCACAGAACCAGTGACCTCACTTTGCTCAAGTGATTTTCTTGAAAATGCATTTTTGAATAAATGTACTTTTGCGAAAACGGATTCACGAAATTGCAGTTCCATATCTGTATTTTCAATGGGTCAAAGTAGACCTCTGTCTCTCTCATTCTCTCTCTCTCTCTATATATATATATATATATATATATATATATATATATATGTATATATATATATATATATATATATATATATATATATATATATATATATATATATATATATATATATATATATATATATATATATATATATATATATATATATATATATATATATGTATATACATATATATATATATATATATATATATATATATATATATATATATATATATATATATATATATATATATATATATATATATATATATATATATATATATATATATATATATATATATATACATATATATATATATATATATATATATATATATATATATATATATATATACATATATATATATATATATATATATATATATATATATATATACATATATATGCGTGCATAGATAGATTAGAGTGACAACTGAAATTTTGCCTTGTTAAATTGTAGAATTAAGTGCACAAATGTCAGTGTTCTGAAATTTGTGTAATCTTCATGTAGCCATTGAATGCTTTAATACAGAGCATTTTTTGGTACAGAAATCTAATCATTTCCAGAACGCATTGGAAATGTTTATCTGTTGTCTATGTCATTTGCAACTGGAGGTCAATCATTTTCTTTCAACAGCATGAATAAAATCAATAGCACACCAAGCAAAGATGGTCAATCGACTCAGGTGTGTACCTCACTGCAACCAAAACCCCAACATGATCTTTTTCATGGGTGATGTATAGCACTTTTTCTGAGGAGCTAAGAGACCAGATTTTTAACATACAAGCCCTAGGACCGGGAAGGAATCCCAATCCAGGCACTAAAAGCTGCAGCCAAAAGGGGTTATTTCCATAACTGCAAAAAATGCAATTTAGCAGCACATCAGACATGAAGAAAGACCTCATTATTGGCTAATTTGAATGACTCTCAATTGTGTGGTGTTACCATTGGTGTTATCAGCACTTTCTTGTGGTGATCACCTGTTGAAATCACCTTGGTGGCCCATGCATCACTTTGGCACAAACAACCCCCATCACTCATTTTCTCCCAGACATGCACAGATTCAGAATACACACACACACACACACACACACACACACACACACACACACACACACACACACACACGTGCGCACATATGCGCACACACAAGCACACACACATGCATACATGCACACACATGGGTCTACTTCAGAGCAATGAAATTTCATAACGCTGAATTTCATAACATGAGACCACAACATTGAAAATTCAAAACACTGAAAGCCCAAAACAATGAAAACTCAGAATACTGAAAGTGTGCTTCATAACATTGAAAACTACATTACACAAGTAAATAAGATCCCCTCTACCTACAACAAAACCTAACTAACAAACACACTTTCTATTACATTTCTGCAGGGGGGCAAGCCCCCATGCACCACATCCCCTTAAATTAAATATACCAACTCCAAGATCACACTACAGTGGAATAAATAAAATTTTCTAACCTCAATGTAGTGAGGTTAGGAAATTAACTTTTTCCCACTGTAGTGTGATTACTTAGAGTTGATATATTTAATTTATGGGGGGTGTGGGGGCATAGCCCCCCACATGGGGGGAGCAGGGGGGTTTGCTCCCCTGCAGAAACATAGTAGAAAGTGTGTTTGTTAGGTTAGGTGTTGTTATAGGTACAGAGGATGTTATTTACATATGCATTGTAGTTTTCAATGTTATGAAGCACACTTTCAATGTTCTGAGTTTTCAATGTTTTGGGTTTTCAGTGTTTTGGGATTTAAATGTTTTGGTCTCAATGTTATGAAATTATACGTTATGACATTTCAGTATTATGAAGTAGACCCACACATACATGCACACACACAAACATGGACACACCACCATAACTCTCACCTGTCCCCGAATTTACAGAATGTCCCTGATATAGCCTATTAATTTTTCCCCATCCCTCATAAATTACAAATGATTACAGTCAATAATGACAAACATTACAGTTTCATTGTTCTTATTGTTCAGAAACTGCATTGTGATGCTAGACTTGTCTTATTAACTATTTAATTGACTGAGAGTATTATTTAAAACTTCTCCCTGGTCTCATCTAGTGTTCTGTATGCTTTGATCAAAAGTCTTGAGCATGACTATTAGGAAATATGGCACCCAATCCACCCCTTACAACTTGTCCCTGATTTTACAGAACACCCCCTTCTTGTTTTGTACAATTGCTCTGTGCCACATATGTATGAAAATATTAAAGAAATTATATCAGTGTATTTCTGGACATCTAGCAGCCTTAAGACGAGGAACAAACAGCAATGTTTTAGCTGTGTGTGTGTGTGTGTGTGTGTGTGTGTGTGTGTGTGTGTGTGTGTGTGTGTTGCAGTACTGAAGTGGTTCTTTCACCTCAAATGGCATGAGCCACTGGCATTTTAAAGAGAAAAAGTTATTGTTAGTGGTATCGGGGTGTCTTTGTTATATTTCCCGTATATCTGTATGAACGATCTTAATTGAAAAATTTTCCAGTTATTCTTTTTCCTTCCTAGAACAGACTATCAACTGCTATTAGATCTTCTCCTCTTTCACCAGGTATACCAGATCTGCCTTAGCCTCCTGGGCTCACATCCAGGGTCAATGAGGTGATTGAGAACACTTGTGTAGTGCCATACGGCTGTGAGGGACTTGCCTTAACTCCCACCACCTTGCAAAAGACTTGTAAGCTCCTCAGACATTGCCTTCTGTGCATGAACAAACTACTGACTAAACAGCACACAAATGATGTAGCTTACCAGACTTGTAAAGGTGTTTTTATTACAGTAAGCCCAGGCTACCTCCCTCCCCCCAGGATGGGTGAACCAACATCAGCTGCTCACTCTCACCCTCCACTTGTGGCCCTCATACACCAGTACCACTAAATGAAAACCGATACTCTGGGGTGCAGTAAGGACTTTATCCCTCTGTGCCAGAGGATCACCTTTCTCGTGTAATTTCTTAAACACTATGTTAGCCATCAGACTAAAGATCAGACCACAACATATACCCGTTTTCATGTTATACATCTTAGCATGCATGTTAACCAAGACAGTAGACTGATCTACAGGGGCCCATTTATTTTAGATAAATAATTTAATGCCAGTGGACAGATCAATAACAGTAATGATATTTTACTGCCAGTTTGGTTTCCTCCACAGACAGCGGAGATATCACATTTGCAGTAACACTTACAGCTCGGCTATATGGCATAAACATGCATTAACAAACAGATCAAATGTATCATATTCATCATAATTCTAAGGGAAACTCTTTGATGAATGTAAAAACAAAAGCAGCAATATAATTTTACGAAAGTCAGATCTATTATGAACTAATCACCAGACTGAGTTCTAGAAGTGGTGTTAACAACAGGCTTATGCAGGTGAAAATATATATAAAAAAAAAAATTCTTTCTAGAAAATGCTGTTAATTTACACACACAGTAGACCTTATGACATCAAAAATCCTGACACTAAAAAAGTAGCTTACAGTCACCCTGCTCGTGTCCAGTCTGGTGAGTGTAGAGTCTGTATGACTAAATATAACATTACTTATGAGTAGAACACTTACCTGTCTGGAAACAAAATTTAGAGAGTCTTGCAAACTTAGGCTTGCTTTCCTGTTGCCTTTTGGGTTTGCTATGTGGATACTCAGTATGCCTGAGTTGATAGGAAGTCGGTACTGCTTTGTGTATTGTAGACCAGGGCCTTCTAGAGTGTTCTTGGCATTGCTTTTATTTACAACCGCAGCACAAGTTATAGTCCTACTGGTGTGTTGTGTCGGAGGTGACATTGAGGAGATATGATGCTTACCAGCAGCTGGCTGATTCAAGAGGCTTGCATCTACATTTCTTAAACATTTGCATGTTTATCAGGTTGTATAATCACCTGGTAAGAGTAGTGAAGAGTGAGTAAGCATAAGGCTTATGCTTACTACAACACAGCCCTAGAACTCCTTACACCATCAGTCTGGCTAAAGAAGAGGTAAAAGTAGAGTATTGCGCCATGTTTCCAGGGAGGTAAAGATTCAGTCTGGTCATAGTACTCAGGGAATGGAGGAAGAATGTTACTTTTATGGAAGATGCACTGAAGTTAGCTTAGACAGTAACTAATTTAGTAGTACTTAGTGGAAAGACAGAAATAGGCTATACTGTATAAAGCTATAATTTCACACATCTACTTTGTAGAGTTACAACTACCCGCGGTGGTGGTGCTGCGGTAGCGTTGTCGCCTCACAGTAAGACGCTGTCCGTTTCGATTCTCAGCTAGAGGGTCTTCTGCGTGGAGACATGCGTGAATGGGCGTACCTTCGTTGAAGGCTGTGCATCAGGGCTGGTAACTCGGCACGTAAAAATCAACTACCAATCATTAGCGGACCGGAGTTTAACTGTGGCGACCCCTGACCGGGAAAAGCCGAAAGACACAACAACAACAACTTTCTAGAGTTACAACTCCTTGTACTACAGAGGTCATTTGCACCTAATACTGTATAGGCCAATTTCACAAACTGCAGAATAGATGCTAGGCATGGAACACTCTAGCTTCAGCTTATACTACAAAGCAATCAGTAAGCATTAAAAATGAAATGATTATACCCCTATGTCAGAAATGCCGGTTGTTACAATCAGTAGCTATGGATATCTACCACAAAACAATTACCAATCTTTAAGACAGAACTGCTAACTTCATTTAACTAACTTGCAGAGTCACAGGTCTTTTCACAATTGATGTTATTTGTACACACAACAGAGCAGTCACTTGGCACTAACCATGACAGTTATAACCAGGAAAAGCAGAGTAAACACTATGCAGTAATAATAACAGGACAGAAATGCACCTACCAGTCAGATTTCTAGGCACTGGTCCCAAGTAATGCGGCCAAATGAACAACAATATACTAAGCCCTGGACCTAATAGCTATGGCCTGTAAAACTAGAGCAGTTGATAAACACTAAAACTGATCAGAAGAGAAGTGCACCCACCAGATCAATTTCTAGGTGCTGGTACTTAAAAAATGCAGTCAACTGAAATACAGTAGATTGTAACTAATAGGATTACAGCAACATTTCAATTTCATCTAGTGCCAGTGCAATCCTTATTCAGAAATGATTCAGTTTAAATATGTTCCCAATATATTTATACCCTTTTACTGGATTCCCAAAATCCAGAAGAATACTAAATAGTTGCAGAAGTGTATAGTCCCCGGTGAGTTCCTTCCCAAATGCAGATGTTTCATAGTTTCATAGTTTCATAGTATAGTACTAGGCTATCTGCCCTGGGGCATTTGTAAGCCTAGCCATAGTGATGTGGCTTTTGCCACCCCATGAAATGGTACAAAAATGTACAGAATAAATCTAGAATACTGTGCCTCTGTCTAGTAGTGACACAATGAAGGTCCCCTTATATAATAGAATTAGTTTACTGTGCCCCTGTCTAGCAGTGACACAGATGTGACCCCTGGGGTAAACTTACGATCTCCCATCCACTCATCAAGATTTCTCTTGAAGAGAGTCAGTGAGGGGCTCTGCCTAATACGAACTGGGATCCTGTTCGTAATGGAATCTGTTGTGGTGCACCTGATCCTTTTCAGTCTGTATACTAACAGTGTTACCGAAATACCATTAACCCAAGGGTTCTACATCTGCTTTCATTTAATGGATTGTCTGTTCCTTTATGTGCTGTGCTGCACTCTTGGATGCACATATACTCTTTCTCACGTGAGAAGCATTTATTTTTCATTTTACACCCAGCATGTACCCAGTCTGCCAGTCTTGGAAGAATATGTTCATAGGTTGTTACTACTCTAATGACCACTAGAGCCCTTATAATCCTAGCCATAACCCCCAAAACCATTTGGACCCTGAGTATCTTGAGTGTCTGTATAATGGGGCGAGGTTATGTTAGTATGAAGATAACTAAGGGATATGTGAGGGGGTGCTAGGATAACACTTTTTTATTGACAGCCTTTGTCCGTAAGGGATATGGGGCCCAGAACAGGGGTAAATTTATGACATCCTAACCAATTGTCAAGGTTTAGTTTGAATAAGGTCAGGGATTAAGTCTGCTTTACATGGAAATGGAGCCTCTTCAATGGTGTAAGGATTCCTTGAGACACACAACTCTCCATCATGTTCTCTTCATGTCACAAGTGAAGTTCAGATTCCAGGATCTAATGTTGCTAGTGTTGTTTATTTTACGCATATACAACAGATCTATCAGTGCTGGGTCTCAGGAAGTCCTACAAGCCATGCAAATATCCTCTTACAGCAGCCTGTAGGAGACTGAAAACAGAGACAGAGCCCTTAGGAGATTAGTGTAGGGCAGAGTATTCATGGCTGTAATTCTCCTGGTGAGAAACATTTGTGAGTGCTCCAGCTGTTGCAAGTGTTGGGTAGGTACATGCCAAAGGGGATATTGTACTCAATGATGGGCCTGATAAAGGCCGAGTAGAGTGGTACTACAACTTTCTTGAACTTGGATGGCATACCCTCGCCTATAAGTTGGGTAACATAGAAAGACTGGTCAAAGGCCAGACTGCCGTTTATATACGTTCTGAGATTCTTTACTACAGGGTTGACTCCTAGGGGTGTTTTACTGATGGAGTAATTAACTTGGGTTGACAGTTTCTCAAAGGGCATTATAATCAAATTTTTGGTACTGAGTTTTAGGCCATGACTTTGGCACCAGTCATGTTTCTGTGTTGTTGTCTTGGTGGAAATTGCTAATATCTCCCAATTTACAGTCATCTGTGAACTTGGTGGGCCAGAAGCCTTGAACATTAATCTTGACTTCTGAGAAATAAATGTCAAACAGGAGCAGGCCCAGCACTGAGCCATTGGTGACCAGTCTCTTGGTGGAGGTGTCTACATTCTCCAGAGTGAGGATGGCTTAAAGAGTGTGGAGTTTTTTTTTTTTTCAACTCCTAACACGGAACAATAACACCTTATAGTTGCTTGGAGACTTTTTCACTATGTTGGTAGATTTTACTTTTTGGCATTGCCTATAAAAGGCAATAAATGGGTAGATAAAGCTTTAGCCAATATCTGAAGGTCTGAGGGGGACAGGTGCTGTCCATCCTTAGCAAAGCAACATGGTCGTTGACCATGAACCCCATGCTGACAGAAATCGGATCCCCCCAGAATGACACCATAAACTAAGCCAATTATTAAAATTAATCATTTTATGTTCATACTGTGGCAAATTCCTTGGTGAAGGTAGAATGCTGTTCAGTGCAAGGCTCATACCTGCCTGTGGCACATATTCCAAGAGATCCATTATGTCTCTTTTCATATAGTCTAGTGAAGTATGTCACAGGTCATTTACACCTACATGGACTAAAATAGAATCATATTGGTTCATGGGGAGCAATGGCTTGAGTGTGTGTGTGTGTGTGTGTGTGTGTGTGTGTGTGTGTGTGTGTGTGTGTGTGTGTGTGATATTGGGGATCTTGGCTCTAGATAGGCAACTAACTGTTATCTTTTCCTTGTCTAACTTGGTCAGTGGGGCATCTGTGTACCACACAGTGGAGCTCCCAATGACAACAGTATTAGGTAAAATACATGTTTGTATTATGGGCTTTGTTCCTGGGGGACAATTAGGTGTAGGCTTCCATGAAATGCTTGGTGCTGATTTTGGTGTGTGTTTTAGTGGTTGCTGAAGAGTACTGTTACTGTTAGGTGGCTTTGGAGGTCTATAAGATTTGGGAAGGTTTTTAAGTGCTTTAGCATAAGACAAGCATAGGACAATCTGTGTATTCGGTGAGTGGTATGTGTGAGGGATGTTGTGTGTATTACTGACAACCTCATTTGTATGTGAGATTTTTGCCTCCAAGGAAGTTGTACATTTACATCTCTCATATACGGTGTTATTTTCTTTAATGATTAACTGGTTGTCTGAGAACATGAGACAATTGCTATATAGCCTTAGGATGCCTAAGTCTACAAAGACAGCCATACAGACATTAGGAAATTGTTTATTAATGTTATCTAGTCCTGTAACAGGGTAGGCTGTTTAGGATTAAGGAGTGGGTTTTAACAGGGTCTGGACAGGTAGTTTCTGGGAGTAAAGGGCAAGATGTTATAAAGTACTAGGATATGCTAGTGCAATTTGATGTGCAACACAGATGTTCTTAGCTTAATTCCATGTAATGCCATGCTGTTTAACAAGTTTTGGACCTAATCCTAACTATATAGACAAATTTTATTGTTTATGCATTTGCTACTATACAGGACACCGGTAAACAATGCTGCATGTCGGACAGCAACGCCTTACTTACAGAAAAGAGAAAAGAAGCTTGAAAACTGACCCCTATGCTGTCTAGCCAATAAACTACCACATTTTGACCTTTGGACATGAAAACTCCATGCAGACAGTGACCTCAGGACTGCATGCTATGATGCTTAATCACTAAAAGAAAAACATGCTTCCCAATTAACATTCAACAGCTAAACAGATAAGGTTGATAAGCAGGCAGATAGATAGACAGCTAAACAGTACCCAATTAATACATTTACAGTACGAAGCCAGTATTTTAATATCAAACTAGTTTCAAGGGAGTCTTTCGCTTTCTGTAATAATGTTATTAACCTTTCTTAAAGAAGTGAGTCACTAATTATGAAATTAAAAATAAAGAATAATGTGTGATGAATAATACTGCAATGATAATGATACAGTTAATATTTAAAAGCACAGTACTGTTTCACTGTTACAATATTTAGTGCAAAACAAGCTATTATGAATAACATTCTAGCTTCTAACTGAAATTATGAGTGTAGCATATTAGCCTGAACTGCAATATATTTCTCTAATCATGTTAACAGAATATAAGTAATGAGCAAAAGCCCAGAAAATACTTTCATGCAAGGCCTGCTTTACTGTTTACAAAAAGCATACATGAAGAGTATTTTTTCTGTCATTCTTGTAAATCACGCTTTCATATACATACGCTGAATGAAACATATGTGTTTGTAAAAATTATGTCAATTAGTGAAAGCAAGAGCAGAGACTAACAGTACACCAGATTTTAATAAATTAAATGGAAAAGGTGTGTAGGTCATTTGCCACTGAAGGAGATCCACAGTGAAACAGTGTAGTTCAGTTTCCATAGCACCTAAGATGAGCATTGCTGTCTTAACACTGATCTCAGAGATTTTGGGACTCCCACGCTTGCCAATTACAAGAAATTCTTCAGAGAAAATGATAAAGAATAAAGGATCTGGAAAGCAATTAGCAGAAAACAAACTGTTGCAAGGAAGAAAGTGGTTCTCTCTGCAACACTACAACATCAATTACTAAATGACTGACTACCTACAAAATCAGGCAAGGAGTGACCAGATACTGGATTGGAAAGGGAGTACGTTTTGCTTTTCAGCCATCTCATCACTTTCACATATGACAACAGTAATGACAAATACTTGAAACTCACATGGATAAGCCTGATGTAAGGCAAACTAGGCAATGAATATGCAACATTTGAGGGCTAGGACACTGTAACATGACCATTTTCTAATGTTATATATTCTTTCAGATGAAATTAACAAAAGTAAGTTATTTACACTGCCCTGTCACTAGCAGACATCCATGAATTCCCCTGAATTATGATTACATTTGACACTTCTATCAATCTATTAACAAGAAGTTTCTTGTTATTCTTTTGTAGCTTTGTGTCCTTGTACTGGTAAACTCAGATTTTGCTCTCTCTCTCTCTCTCTATATATATATGTATGTATGTCTTTTCAGCTTTTCCTGGTTAGGGGTCGCCACAGCGGAACTCCGGTCCACTAATGATTGGCAGATAGATTTTTACGTGCCGAGTTGCCAGCCTTTACGTACAACCTTCAATGATGGTACGCCCATTCACGCATGTCTCCATGCAGAAGACGCTCTAGCTGAGAATCGAACCAGACAGCGTCTTACTGTGAGGTGACAACGCTACCGCAGCACCACCACCGCAATATATATATATATATATATATATATATATATATATATATACATATAACACACGCATGCATGCACACACACACAAACATGAACCCACACACACACACACACACTTTCAACTGCCACTGCATCTAGTTTTACAAATCTACAATCTCAAAATTATATATGCGCATTTTGGGAAAGTGGAATCCTTTATATCTAATTGTATATGACTGCATCTGCAAAATCATCATAATTGAAATATTACCTGCCTATTCACATGTATTTCTAAGGTTCTACCATGGAATGTCAAATGACTAAACCCTGAACATCAGAAATACAGAAAACTAATGCCTGAAACACAAAACGGTGAAAAAGAAAACACAAGTGCTTTTGCAGGGTGCAAGCTTCCTGTACCTCTAATATGAGCTGCAAGTTCCCACACTCCCTAAACCAGTACATGTATATACATACATATATCAACTCCAAGGTTACACCAATTCAGAGAAGAGAAAAGTCTCTCAGGAATCACCACACTCTTAGAAATCACACAAGCAGTGATTTCTATAGAAAGTAGTGACTGGAGTTGTGTTCCTTGCCATCTTGTGCTTTGAGTAGCTGACGCTTCACCTCAATCACATGTAGATATACCATTTTTACACAGCATTTATCAAAAGGCTTTGGCATGATTATAAATATAACAGTGAAATATAAAGGTCAATGAGGTTTCATGGAAAAGAGCTGAAATGTGTAAATATCTGGAAGAGATAGGCAAAACATAAATAGAAATGCAGAAGCTGACACGATTGTCATTGTAAGGGAGTTATTCTGAACAACATTCCATCTTTATTCTACAATTATTGAGCACTAGTTTTGTTTCCTTCAGATTTATGCCTATCTTTGTAATAAAGGAGCCTCTTAAAAAGGAATTAAAATGAGACACCACACTATGCACTACTCAAAACTTTCTAGAACATGACAGAATCATATCACAAGCAAACAACTATCAATGCTTAGCAGTGTTATTCTGCATTGTGATCACTGTCTCCTCCTCATTCTGGTGTGGAACAAACAGCTTCATCTGCTCTTGTATGAGAGAGCTACAGAATTAAATGCCAAACATAAGCTCACCTGTTCTTGTGAAAGTGCCGTCTTATTATCTTATAATTACTATTCAGACTGAGCTACTGGCAGCAATATTACTGAGCCATGCCATTTGGAACTTCCTGGAATATGGTATGTTACCATAAGTCCAAATGGATCAATGATTAGCAAGTCAGATGGCATCAGAAATAGTCAGTCTAGGGATTTAAACCTCTTCTGCAGCATCAACAGAACAGTTTGGTGGCACAGATATACCTCACAGATGATACTGCAGCTGTGGAGCAGGTTCCCCATTCATGTAAAACAAAGCTCAACCCTGTCCATATTCAAGTGCAACTTGTATCTATGGAAAGGAAAGAACATTCAACCCAGGACTGCTCCCTGTACTGCTAATGGTCAGAGGCAGCTCCTAAATGCTTAATCCCATACATGGGTCCCCTCAAATTATCTGTGGTATGATACCAGTTATTCTTACTAGGGATAATATAATTATCAACCATGGGCTGGGTAACACCAATCTAACATCAAATGGGATATGTTAATTCAAGCACCAAATGAGAAATTCACATGCTTAAAATGGCCCACAAGGGCAGCTAGCCTAGTACTTACTTATTAGCAACCTATGAACCCATTCCATTAAAATATGTTTAATAATAAAATAACTTCACAGTCCTGGGTGAAGTAGGAACAAGCTCTTCTCTCTTTCTTTTGTAGGGACAAAGCTCCTTTACTTAATATAGAATCATCCAAGGTACAGCAGCATTATGTAAAGTTTGCACATTTTAATGAAATAGTCCATCAATTGATTAGGCTTCAACAGAACAAATATTTACCCCTCATAGTATGAGAATCAGCTTGAAAAAGTCAACAGATTTTACTGAGGTCCATAGATAACATCATATGCATTATGATTACAGTAATGGCAACCTGGCCTAGTATATAACAAAATGGTTGTCAGGGAACTACTTTGCTGCCCAAGTCCTAAAACATACGTTTGGAACCTTGAAAAAGCCAGTAAGCAAAACTAGGTAGGTCTATTTTAAGAACACTACCATCTGGTTAAGTAATAAATTTGACTAATAACACTTACACAGTTTTCTCTATGTTGCTTAAGTTCCCACCTCTCCACCAAACTGATATTGAATCAGTACTGGCAAAACCAGTCATGAGGAGAAGGAAACCACACTCACTACAATTCCAGTCTCACATAGACCTACCACGACAGCAAACCAAACACATAAACACACAAAAACATACTCAGAGGCTCTAAATAAAAATCTGCCTAAGCAGCAGAGACCTCCAAAGCAGACACCCAAGCAACTGCTACCCCAAAACAAAACACGTGCAACACATAGCTCACAAAGCCAGTGTGCTAAACAGTCACAGCCCTTAAGGCTAAACAACACACCTGATACACTTGTAATAGGTGACTCTATCGTCAGGCACACTGACGTCCCGCTCACCAGGCTGATCAAGGATAAGGTCACGGTGAGCTGCCTGTCGGGCGCTAGGAGCCGCCACATAACACAAGCACTCAGGCCACTCCAAGGCAAGTACAAATATGACTGTCATTGTCCATGCTGGTGTGAATGACCCGAGACGTACCTCCCTGGACTACATGAAAAGAGACATAGAGGAGCTCTCTGAGCATGTAGCCCAGGCCGGTATGACCCTGACCTTGAGTAGCATCTTACCCTCACCAAGAATGATGCCACAATATGAAGACAAGATGATCAATTTCAACAATTGGCTTAAGTATTGGTGTCACTCAAAGGGGATCCAATACCTGTCAGCCTGGGATGACATGCTCGACAAGCCACGATGCTTCGCTAGGGATGGCTTGCACCTGTCACCCCTGGGCTTTCGGATATTGGCAAAGGCTATTGCTACCCCCATAGTGCCTGTATTAGGCAAGGCTCAAAAGACAAACCCACCTCCATAAGTATCACAAGGGATAAGAAACTAAGAGTAATGCTACTCAACGCCAGAAGTCTAAACCTCAAGATGCACGCACTCAAAACTCTCCTTAGCATGGAGAACATTGATATCTGTGCAGTAACAGAAACCTGGTTCAAGGCTCCCGAGAGCACCCCAGCACTACCAGGTTATACCTCATACCGTGCTTTTTGGCCCCAAAACTTGGACCAAACCACAAAAGGAGGGGGAGTATCAATATTCGTCAAAGATACCCACACCTCCAGGTTGGTGGCACAGCACGAAGCATCAGAGACTATCCATGTGCAACTAACAGTGGGTAAAACTGCCTTCCAGTTTATAGCCTGCTACAGACCACCCTCCCAAACCCAGGAACCACACTCGGCCTTCCCGAGAACACTGGAAAATATGAAAGTCTCTCCAAACACCATTATATTGAGCAACTTCAACTACCCAAATATAGACTGGGAGCATTACTCTAGCTCCAACACCCTAGCCCAAAGGTTCCTAGAATTTATAAACTCAAATGCTATGGAACAACTTGTTACCACTCCCACAAGAGGGGAAAACATACTGGACCTGATCATCACCAACATGGGGACTCTGTGCTCCAGACCAGAAGTGTATCCCTCACTGGTAAGATCAGACCATAAACTAATCTCACTGGATATTCACATCCCGACTCCACCCCATGCCCTGAAAACCACAGTAAAAAACTTCTCTAAAGCAAATTTCACACTCCTCAAAACCGAGGTGGAATCCTTCAAAGCCCCCGGGCCTGTGGAAAATACAGCCCAGACCGCAGAATCTTTTATAAACACATTCTATGAACACCTTCAGGAATGCATGGATCATGCAATCTCAAATAAAACCAAGACCCAATCCTCCAAAGGCAGACATCCTGTCTGGTGGACCCCAGCCATAAACAAACTATACAATAGAAGGAGGAAGCTACTACATGATAGAGCAAAATCCCAAAAAGGGAAGGCATCTCTGATCAGTATTAGCAAAAAACTACAGGCACTCATAAAATTGTCTAAGGCCAGCTTCGAGAAATAAATTGCACAGGACACTAAGGATAATCACAAGGCTTTCTTTAGTTATGTTAGGAACCTGGGTGGGAATTCCCAGATATGCTCAGAATTAGTCCAAAATGACAAAAAATACACTGAACCCACAGACATTGCCAACATCCTAGCTGACAGGTTCAGTGCAAACTTCTCCACCCCCCTCACCACCAAAAGGGCAAATATCTATCCCAGTAGAGTGCTGCCCCCCCTGACATCTCAGATGCTCAGGTAAGAGCTGCCCTATCCAAAGCAAAAAAACACAGCATCAATGGGACCAGACGGTGTCTCGGGTTGCGTCCTACATGAACTCCAAGAAGAGCTAAACCCAAACATAAAACTACTGTTCAATCTCAGCCTTACTACAGGATATGTACCCAAAGAATGGCGTACAGCAACAGTGGTCCCTCTCCACAAAGGTGGTGCCTCAACGGATCCTGGAAACTATCGCCCCATAAGCCTGACTAGCTTGGTCTGCAAAGCTATGGAAAGGATCATCATGGACCTCATAAATAAAGATATTGGGGACCTACAGACACTGGATCCTACCCAGTTCGGCTTTGTTAAGGGCAGATCCTGCCTCTTAAACCTGGTCGATTTCTTTGAAACAGTCACCAAGGCCACTGACGAGGGGAAGGTGGTCCACAAAGCCTACCTGGACCTCGCAAAAGCCTTCGATACAATACCCCACTCGGGCATTATAGATAAGCTCACCAGCTTAAATATAAACCCCTATGTCACTAGATGGGTTGCAAACTGGCTCAAGGACAGAACCCACATGGTTAGAATTGCTGGAGCCATTTCAGACTCCAAACCAGTTACAAGTGGCATCCCACAAGGCTCAGTCCTGGGACCTCTCTTGTTCGGTATATATTTCTCGGAGGTACAGGCCAACACGGAAGGACTGTGGCTGACCAAGTTCACCATAATCGACTCTCCAGCCAACACAAGCATCCTCCAAATGGGCCTCATAGAAACAGACAACTGGTGCCAGAGCCATGGCCTCAAGCTAAATGCCAAAAAGTGTAAAGTTATCCCCTTTGGCAAAAACAAAGTGCCCACAAATTACCACATAGGTGGTAATCCATTACGTACAGAAGAAGTAATTAGGGACCTGGGGACACAAGTTGATAGCAATCTCTCATTTGACAACCACGTGGCCAAAGTGGTTAGAAAAACATTTTATATAGCCCACCTAATCATGAAGGGATTCACATCTAGATCAGGGGAGGTCATCGTGCCTCTTTACTCGTCCCTCATCAGGCCCATAATTGAATACAATGCCCCTTTTGGGATGTACCTTACCAGACACCTGCAGCAACTGGAAAGACCCCAAAAGTACCTCACCAAGAGGATCAAAGGGCTCAAACAGATGCCATATGCTGCCCGGTTAAAGAAACTCCAGCTCTACTCAGTGGCATACCGCCTGCTCAGAGGCGATCTGTGCCTGACGTATAAAGCCATTTCCAACCCGGAATTAATGGACATGCTGCACCTCAGAAAATCCAAATCCCATTGAGCTACGCGCTCGAGAGACTTGAACCTCAGCATTGAAATAAATAGGACATGCTGGAGGGACAGATTCATAACCCAGAGGCTCCCTTCACTCTGGAATAAAATCCCAGTCCAGGTTAGGCAGAGTCCCTCATTGACTCTCTTCAAGAGGAATCTTGATGAGTGGATGGGAGATCGTAGGTTTACCCTGGGTATCACTTCTGCGTCACTGTTAGACAGAGGCACAGTATACTAACCTCGAAAAAGGGCATAGCAAAATTAATTTAAAATGGGTGGCGAAAGCCAAACACACTCTGGCTAGGCTTATAAATGCCCTAGGGCAGATAGCCTGGTATGAACCTATGAACCTATAAATACATTTGCCAGCAAATAATAAACAGTAATGCAGAAGGAGATGTAAAGTCAACCAAAAGTGATAAAAGCTTAAAATAACGAACACTTAGCTCAACAAATATTTTTTTTTATCTCTAGCAGTTTTGTCCCACTTATTCAGAGTAGTCCTCTAAATAAGAAGGACAAAAGCACCAAATCAACAAGTTACTGTTTTCATCTCCAAGTGCTACTTCTTTTGGGGTTTTATTGTTTTACAGTTGCCACCAAGTATATAGCACACTTTTCACCATTACTCTGGTTTAAGACAGTAATAAACTGTTGATACATGACTTACCCATTTTAAGTAATATCTACACACACACATACACACACACACACACACACACACACACACACACACACACACACACACACACACACACACACACACACACACACACAATAAAATACCACCATCATTGTTGAAAAATCCCTTGGCATCTTCTATTTGCTGCTGATCTCCCTGCTTGTTTACTGTTGACAAGTTATCATTTGTGATTTATGCTTTTGAAATGAATACCCAGCATTTTTTGTTTCATTTATTTGCTAACCATATAAAATTATTAGGCACAAGTGACCTGGGAAAATATCTGATTAATTGACTTACTTAGACTCACAGAAAAGTCAAAGAGAGAGAGAGAAGGAATAGAACCCACTACTACAGGTAAACCTTGTTAGCGTCTCTTAATATTAATCCTCTTTAAACTTCACAGAATACAAACTCTGCTAGTGGCCTGGATTATCATCATGTGATGAACTCCCGTCAGGCTCACAGCAAAGGAAGATTCTGAAAGCTCATCCTTTCAAGCTATTAGCGAACAGCAGGACCAAAGCAAATTAGAAAATGTGGACCCTCACCCTGGAGCATTAATTCATAAAAAGTGATGGAGACCACACTTTTCTACTTCCTCTTTGGGTCATGAGACAGCTACAGTGAGAGAGGTAGCAAAGGTCTCAGGTCAGATTATGTAAATGTAAAAGTTAATGCCAAAAGCTGAGGATATAAAAAACAAGATCTGTCAGCACCAGCCTACCTTAATAGCTGTAAGTTGTATCAGAAGCCTTGAATGAATGTTTTTTCCCCCAGAGACTTAAATGAAAACAATAAGTATAATTATACCATAAAACTAACTGAATATTCATAAACACGCACAGACCAGTTACAGTGGTCACTGTAAATTGGATGTACCCCCACAAGAATTTCCATTAAGTTACTTTTCCCACTTCCCTAAGTAGAGAATTTAAATGGTAGCAAACTGCTCTGTGGAGCAGAATAATTCAATATATTTAAAAAAAAATGGGGATTTTGATGCAGGGGGCTGTCCTCCCAGAAACCTCTTCATTTCTGAAAAGAAGCTGTGAATCAATATGTAGTGACTTCAGCCCTCAATGTCAGAAAATCATAGCCTTTATGAAAAATAGACCAAAAATACAAAGCAAACATCTGGACATTCTGAGAAGATCTAGACAGAGAGTACACTACATGGAACATGTCGACTCTGCACAGATCATACAAAAGGCTCCTAACAAAAAAAAAATAGCAAAAGACAGCAAAGTACTGTGCAGCCATTCCTGCATGCAGACTTAGAGCATGTGTAATACATAACCTGGATGCCCCAGACTACCAGATGCACTCAAAACAGCATTAAAGTGCTTTTTACATGATAACAACATATACAGAAGGTAACACCTTTTTTTTCTAAAATAATGTCATCGCACAATAGCAATAATCCACTCGTGTGTAGGTTAAACAGGATTTACTCACAACTTAGGCTTTTCCCTCATACCATCTTTGGATAAATCCTGCATTACTCAAAGTCACTCATAGATTATTGCGGAAGTATCTGTTGTGTTAAATAGAGTTGATAACATTGGCAATTGCAACACTCATTTAGGGGACTGAGTGCGCATATTATCCTGAATTACTACCTTTAACAGCTTGCAATTTCTTTAATGTGAATTACATTTTGTAAAACTGATATAGTTTAGCTGTTAACAGCATATTGTACTTGTAAACAACTGGATAAATTGACTAAACATCACTAGAAACAATCTACAAAAAGTACAGTTGTGTACACTTACCATAAATGTAGATGTTCGAGTGTATTCACTATTGCACTCATCACATTTGGGTTATCCCTGCCAGGGTAGCCCGGGTCTCAGATGGCCCGAATACCAGAGGCTTAGTATTTTTGCGTTGGTTGCTGTCACTACAGGACTGACGTCAGGTCGTCAGTAATATAAAATAAGGCAGCTGACGCCATTACATCAGTTTTTCTTGCCCTAACCTGTCAGGAACCCCCAAGTAGGATCCAAGTCCTGGTGGAAGAACCCCACCAATAGAAAGTAAATACCAATATGTCCCTTGTAAGGAAAGAGAAGAAAAGGGGATGGAGGGAGGGAAACCAGGACTGCAACAGTGAATACACTTGAACATCTACATTTATAGTTAAGTGTACACAACTGTACTATGTTCTTCCTGTTTCACTGTTGCAGTCATCACACTTGGGTTGATTTTCAAAGCTGAGGAAATGGGTGGAGGCAGTCAAGGAAACTAGGGGCTGGCTAGGATGCCCTGCAAGACTGCAGAGGCAAACCCTGCCCTGGATTTGGAGAAGAGAGGCATTTGGTAATGTTTGGTAAAAGTGTGAACAGATGTCCAGGTGGCAGCCTCCAGGATGTCCCTGGTGGGGACTCCTCTGAGGAAAGCTGCAGCAGTGGAGGCTGCTCTGATGGAGTGAGTCCTGACCCCCTTGGGGGGAGACTTTCCCTGTTGTTTGTAGCAGAAATGGATGCAGTGTGCCATCCATTTAGAAATGGTTTGTTAGGAGATGGCTTTGCCTTCTGCCCCTGTAGCAAAGATAATCAGCAATTGATCAGATTTTCTGAAGGATTTAGTCCGGTCTAGATACAATCTGAGCTGTGTGTGCACATCTAGAGAGTGCAGGATCCTTTCCCCCTTGTTCTGGGGATTAGGAAAAAAAGCTGGGCAAATGAATGGATTGGTTGAGAGCCACACTGGACACCACCTTGGGCATGAAGGATGGGTTGGTTCTGAGGGATACCCTGTCAGCAGGGAAGATGATGAAGGGTTCCACAGCCATGAGCACTTGCAGCTCAGAGACTCTTCTGGCTGAAGTGATGGCCAGAAGGAAAGTTGTCTTCCAGGAGAGAAATTTTAGCTCTGCAGAAGAAGCTGGTTTGAAAGGGGGCAGGGTGAGCTTTTCCAACACAAAGCTGGGGTCAGTGGTCTTCTGTGTGGCCTCAAGTTGCTAGCCCCTCTTAGGAACTGTTTGATCAAAGGGTGTGAGAAAAGGGACTGCTCAGTGGGGAAATGAGCAGAGATAGCAGAGCATGAATTTTTTTATAGAAGAGAAAGAGAGGCCACTGTGTAGTAGGTCAGCTAAGTAATCCAGGATGAGAGAGAGGGAGGTCTCTTATTGGCTCCCTTAGCCTGGATCCAGGTACAGAACCTTTTCCATTTGTCAGCATAAGACGTTCTAGTGCTAGGGCATCTGTCCTCACATATAACATCTAGAACCTGTTTACTGAGGGCAGATTGATCCAGGGTTGGGAATAAGCCAAGCTGCCATATTGAGTGTCTGCAATTGGGGATGCATGAATTCCCCTTCCCTCCGGGTCAGGAGGTTTGGAATCTGAGAAAGATACCATGGTGGCAGTGGGGACAGCAAGGGGTACCAGTGCTGGTGAGACCAGTCTGGAGCTATAAGAATTGTCCTTGTTTTTTTTCTCCTTTATTTTGAGCAGTGCCCTGGGGATGAGAGGTAGTTGAGGAAAGGCATAGACTGACCCAGGGGAAGGACAGGGCACCCACTTTCCAAGCCATGCAGTGATTCTCCCTGGTGCAGAATTTGCAGAGCTGATGGTTGTTGTGGGAGGGAAAGAGGTTGACCTTCGCGGTGCCCCATTTCTGAGTTATTAGGGTGAATGTTCTTCTGTTGAGCTGCCACTCATGTGAGTCCAGAAGATTTCTGCTTAATTGGTCTGCAAGAAAGTTGAGAGAACCTGGTAGGAATTCTGCTAACATGTGTAGTTGCATGGCAGATGCTGTGTGCCAAAGGGTCATGGCCAACCTGCACAGAGGGTAGGAGTGAATCCCTCCCTGCTTGTTGATATACCACATTACAGTGGTTTTGTCTGTTTTCATCAGAAGAGCCCCTGGAGAGAGAAAGGCCTTGAAAGCTATCAAGGCATGCTGGGCAGCCATCATCTCTTTTTGTTTGATGTGCAGATGGATTTGCTGCAGGCTCCATTAGCCCTATATGCACCTGCCATCCAGCTGTGCACCCCAAGCATAGTCTGATGCGTCTGTGGTGAGGGTCTACCTGGTAGGGGGTGGGGAGAAAGGTAGTCCCTTGTTGTGGGATCATGCTGTTGCCCACCAAAGAAAATCTTTTCTGAGTCAAGGAATTATAAGTATAAGAGTCTCCAGGTCTTGAGAGTGTTGACAACAGAGGCTTTTTAGGTAATACTGAATTTTCCTCATATGCAGTCTGGCATATGGAATGAGTAGTATGCAAGATGCCATGAACCACAGAGCTTGCAGGATCCACCTTGCAGATAACTGGGGTCTGGTGGCTAGTTGAAAGAAGTAGGCTGTCAGGAAAATTTGTTTTTCTGGTGTAAGGAATGCCATCTGGGATGCTGTGTCCAGGCTTGCTCCCAGGAATTTAATCCTTTGGGTGGGCACTTGTTTGGATTTCTTTACATTGTTTGTGTACCATAGGGAGGTTAGTAGAGTCTTTACAAAGGGCAGATGCTTGAGCAGCTTTTCCTGGCTGTCTGCCTGAATAAGGCAGTCATCTAAGTATGGGTAAATCTGGATATTCCTTTTTCCTGCAAAAGGCAATAACCTGAGCCAGACATTTTGTGAAAACTCTGGGAGCAGTAGATAAGCCAAAGGGAATTGCAGAGAACTGACAGTTTTGAGATCCTGTCCTGAAACGGAGAAATTTCCTGCATGATTCACTGATAGGAATGTGGAGGTAGGCCTCTTTTAGATCTAGGGTGGCTAGCCAAGCATCCTTGGAGATCGTGGGTAGCAGCTGCTGGAGGGTGAGCATTTTGAATTTTGGGATCACCAGGAAGGTGTTTATAATGGATAGATCAAGGATGAAGTGCCAGGTGCCCTCTTTTCTGGGCACCAGAAAAAGTCTGGAGAAGAAACCTTGGCCTACCTGTTCTGCAGGAACGTGCTCTACTGCCCTCATATAAAGCAGGGAAAGGATTTGGTTTTGAGCCTCTGCCCACTGGTTTGGAGGTAGATCTGGGCACCCTTTTGGGGTTGGAAGGGTGTGAAAGGAAAATTTTCCCTGAGACACTATGTTGAGAACCCAGTGGTTGTTGGTAATGGTGGCCCAGGTGTTTGCATGAAAGGAGAGTTTTCCTCCCAGGGGTAAGTGAAGGTGGGCAGAGGAAGGGGGAGGTGAGTCATTCTGAGCTCTTACCATAAGGGAGTGGCTTAGAACTCCCTGCTTTTGAAGTGGAGGTAGTCCACTGCTTAGATCTCTGCATTCCCTGTGGCTGCTATCTGGGGGGGTGTGGTTCCCTGGGGCCTGGGCTGGACTGGCTTAGTGGGAGCAGGAAAGGACCAGTGCTTGGTGGGACAATGCCTGCTGAACCTGGGTGGCTGGACCAGTAAGAAATCCTTAACTGTCTGCATAGATTTTGCTTTTTCTTCCATCTTTTTTAAGACCTCTTCTGCCTTAGTGCCAAATATGTTGTCTTTGTGCAAGGGGGCATCCAACAATTTAGATTTGATATGGTCTGGCAGGGGCTGTTCCTTAAGCCATGCATGCCTTCTAATGACAGATCCAGTGACTGCTGCCCTGCAAGAAGCTTATAGGGCATCAAAACCATAGTGCAAGGTGTGTTTAGTTACTTGACTTGCAGAATGCATTAACTCTTGTAACTCTTTAGATGCTGCACAAGCAGGAAAGGAAGACATTTTTTGTTTGTGGAGTTCCAGGGTATGTTGCTGAAATGTTAGCATATGGAACTGACAATTTAGTGCCCTGATAGCAAGAGTGGCTGAGGTGTATACTTTTTTACCCCATCTGACTAGTGCTCGGGAATCCCTATCTGAGGGGGTGGGATTCTTAGCAAAGGTTGCTTTAACCCCTTTAGACCCTTGAGAAATTACCTCAGGGTCATCACTAGGATTTTTAAAAACAAATTTGTGTGAGTCAGGGACTCTATAGTACCTGTCTGGTTTTCTGGATGCAGGAGGGAGGGTGTCAGGAGTCGAGCTGAATTCCAGGAAAACATCCTCCACAACATCCAGGACTGTGGGGGTGGCCAAGGGTCTGTGCTGTGGAAGATCTAAGAATTCCCTGAGTCTCTTTTTAGACTGAGGGTAGTCTTGATACTCCCATTGGAAATGTTCCCTTACAGTATGAAGGGTTTCCCCAAAGGAAAAATCCTCTGGGGAGAGTCTGAAGGGATAGAATCCTCTGCATCAGAATCTTCATAATTAGGAAGGGGTTGCATGTCTTCATATTCAGATGCATCAGAGTCACCTGACTCTTGTTCAAACAAAACTACAGGGGACAGATCTCTTTTCCTTTTGGAGGGGGTAGCTTGGCTTCCCCTGATCAGCATGATAAGGTCTTCCACCATTTTAAGCATTTGAGACTGAGGCAAGAAATCAGGTGTCTGAGATTGGGTCGTCGGTTTCTTGGGTGTGGTTCATACCCTGGGCCTAAGAAACTCATTCATTTTTGAAAGAACAGTAGTCACGAAAGAAGACGTCACTTTGTGTCAAGAATCGCTAGTGCGAAGGACTTCCTCAGAAGCTGTTGCCTGCTCAGCGGTTCTGGACCCATCCAAGGTAGAGACAACTGCAGGATCCTTAGTCAAAGAAGAGTTTTGCAGCATACCGGACTCTGAAAGTGTCTCAGTAGTAGCCTGTGAATGCACAGAAGCGGGCATCAGGGTCTGCGAAAGTGCCTCACTGAGGACCGGAAAACTGACGACTAGCTTAATGGAAGCATTGTCGGTAGGTTTGGACCTGTGCGGTCTGTCTCTATCTTTATCTTTACATGTTTTCAGAAGATCTGCCGTCGGATGGCTTACCAAAACCATATAGGAATTTAAGGACTGGAAGCGAAAATATCTAGCTACAATAAGGGCCTGAAGACGGATAGTTCTGGCATTGAACAAAGTACAGAAGTGACAACAGGGGATGTTGTGGTCTGCACCTAAACAAATGACGCAGTAGGAATGAAAGTGTCTGTGTGGTATTTGCTTTCCACAGGCGAGACAATTATTAACTTTTTCTGACATCGGTTAGTGCAAGAAAAAAGGCTCCCCAATGGGGTACTTAGCTTTAGAAGACTTCAACTTCAATTCAGTAGACAAAACTCAGGTAGCGGCTGACCGGCACTCATGCGAACTGCTTCTGCTTCGGGCTCCATGGCAAGAAAGACTGATGTAATGGCGTCAGCTGATTTAGTTTATACTACCTATGACCTGACATCAGTCCTGAAGTGACAGAAACTGGGGCAGAAATACTAAGCCTCTGGTATTCGGGCTAGCCGAGGGCTACCCTGGCAAGGATAACCCAAATGTGCTGACTGCAACAGTGAAACATGAAGAACATCTGGATTACTGTTTGATAGTGTTCCTTCCACCTACAAAGGCCTGTGAATTACCATTTTGTCAGAGTTAAAAGAAAAGTAATAGTGATGTGCAATTCTACTGTTTTTAAAGGTGGCTGACTGTTTCATATAGCCAGCAGTCTATTAAATTCATTTTTGGGGATTATATACTAATGAAAGAGTTAAAAACAACATCTAATTTGGCTTGCATTCTTATTAAAGTACTGTGTATCTGAAGTGTACCTGCACTTAGGTAATTGAAAATATGCAAATTGTTACTCTATTGTAAAATGAACATTCCTGAACAGGGTGTTAGTGTACAGATATCTCCTGGTAAAAAGCAAGTCTGCCACCACTCAAAAGGATATTCAACTGCTATGAGGCTTGGACTAAAGGAAGGCAAACGGTCACCATTTTTTATGCTGACTAGAAGTTTTGCTCTCCAGTGATCATAAAAAACAGTAAATAAATAAATAAAATAAAGTCAACCAGCAACAATAGGTATAGGAATGCTATAAAGATTTGCCATTTTACTTTCCCTTCACCAAGTGCAACTTAAAAATCCATGTTTAGTGAGGTGGAAACAAAAAAGAAATGGTAATACAATTAGGTGTGTGTGTGTGTGTGTGTGTGTGTGTGTGTGTGTGTGTGTGTGTGTGTGTGTGTGTGTGTGTGTGTGTGTGTGTGTTGGCATTAATATGTTGGATGTAAAACACTTCCTCCAATAGCAACTACATAAGCTACAACAACTTTGAAACATTAGACAGTAGAGCTATTTTACAACAAAAATATAAAATATAAAAAAATTTATATACTAATAAATAAAAGAAATATGAAACAATTTAACAGATAGTCCATTACCTAAACACAGTAATGTCTTCCAGGATAGGTGTTCTATGGGAAAATAATGAGGCTTGCTGTGGCATTGGGTCTCATAACACCCCTGGGTGATCTGTTATTTCCCCAGCAATGCTAAACTGCTTAGCACATGAGAAACTTTCCCTGTCTGAGGGGTTTTAAAGGTTTTGTTAAAAAAAATAAATAAAAAAAATAAAAAAATGTGATGATCTAAAAGGGAAGTTATGTCTATATAATCTTGAAATCTTTCAGATCAATAAATAGTATGCAACAAGAGGAACTTCAATTGTTTTGACCTACACATGCTATTTTTCAACATTCAAAAAACATCTACCTCTTCATAGCCAGCTAATCAAAATGACATATTCGCCAATTATGCTCCATCCAATGGAGGTGTGAGACCCTTATACTGCAAGTACAAACAATTTGAAAAATAAACAAAGATACAAAGTTCAAGACAAGAAACTGTGAAGTTTGCCTCTTAATGTTATACCTTTTAAATATTTCAATAAGGGAGCTTTGTCCTTATCTATATCCCCAGTTTGTGGGCTGTGTTCCTAAACCCCTGATACTTATATAAATCTGAGATAGTTGTACCTCAGAGCAGGGGGAAACACTTCAAGGTACCACAACCCCATACCCAGTATATATATATATATATATATATATATATATATATATATATATATATATGTATATATATAGACAGAGAGATATATAGATCTATACATATGGAAATAAAATCCCCATCCACATAAAACAAAGTTCATCTCTGTCCATATTCAAGCATAACTTAGATCTGTGCATAGGAAACAGAAAATTTACACCAGGACTGCTTCCTGTCTACTAATAAACAGAGGCAGCTCCTAAAGGGAAACTGTCTAGGCTTAAAATGACCCAAAATGACAGCTAGCCTAGTACTTAACTATGAACCTAGACTTTACATTCACATTTATAGGATCAGAAATACCATAACTAAAATATCAGCAGATGCCCCAGTGGTACAAAACCCCTGCTCAGTTCAGAGACAAATCCCTGTATCCTTTAAAACTGACAGTAAAATCCTTCATCTTCCATCCATGTTCAAAAGACCTAGAAAGTGACTGAAAAGAAACAATGTAGGTGCTCAGTAAGGAGTATCTCTCCCCATAAATTAACTACCTAAACTTTACATTTTGCCATCACTCTTACAGTTGTGAGTAATTACTAATGGAACTGGTGAGCACTATGCCAGGCGTGATAGCTGCTTACTTTTCCATCTCTCCATATGAGTTCTCCCCTCTCCCAAAAACAGGCTATACTTTCTCACCCTGTTCTTCTGTGGCTAATTAGATCAGTGTGAGGAAACCTACCTTATTCTCTTAGCCTCTGTTTTTTTTTTTTTGCTTATTTCATGCTAGGACCAGGGTCTGCTCAGACTCACTTCACTCCCCTACCCTACCCCCATTTCCCACTCTCCCCCACCACCCATAGATTTATCTTTAACAAGCCAATCCCCCTAACTGCAACTATACAATTACAACTTAGCTATCTCTGCACACCTCTTACCAGTAAAACTACCCACCCACAATAATCTAAGCCATTACCTACAAACGCTCATCATCAGCTCTACTTAAATACCATAGCCTAAAATCTCCTACTAAAAATAACTTCCTTAAAGACTCCCTCATGGCTCAACTCTCTCATAAGCAATCCCTATCAACCCATTGTACTGCAATCACCCTATTTCCCACTGCTCTTCTAAAACACACATAGAACTGTACATTGATTTTACACTGCACAATTATCTTAACTCTCACGATTATAGCTCAGCAAACCTCCTACCATAATGATCTTAACTTTAATTCACAATCCCAAACTCCCCCATATGCCAACCCTTCACAATCAAAGCCCTCTATGCTTATGATATCCCCAACAATCTTTGATTGCTCAAACATTAATCTTATCACATTTATAGTGCGCCCTCAACAATCTTATACATATATATCCCTGAAATATGACAAATTTATAACTAAATACCTAAAAGCTATCCTTCACACAGTATCCCAACTTATTCTAAGTGGAGACATACACTCAAATCCCAGCCTTATTAACAACTCTAACATTCCCACTGCCCAACAACAGAATGCACTAAACCTCCCCAAGAAAGGAATTAACTTGCTAGCACTAAATCTAAACAAAAGAAGCATACTCAACAAAATACAAGAATTACACACCACCCTTTCACTATACTCTCCAGACATAGTTCTAATCACCAACACCTGGCTTAAACCAGAAATCAGTGACAACGAAATAGTCCCCCCTGTATACAAGATATATAGACAAGACAGAAAATTAAAAAGAGGTGGAGGTTTTGCTTTACTGTTCAAAAATAGCCTCACACATGAAATTGACCACAACTCTCCAGTTTTCAACAATGCAGAGATGGGGTTCACTACTAAAAATCAACTCAAAGAAAAACTTAAATGTAATCAGAGCCTATATTCCTCCTGGTAATACTATTAACATACTAGAATCTATACTACAATGGACAGCAAAAACCCTACCACAGGAAAAAATCATAATGGGTGACTTTAATATCAGTTGGACCTCCTGTAACTCACTATACCCTACTGACTACATTAACCTCCATGGCTACTCTCAAATAATTCAAACTGCAACTAGAATGAAGTATCAAATAAGGAGTCCAACATCGACTGGATCCTTACTAACCGACCCATACTATGACATCATTCTAGGGGCCTCCCAGACACTCTTAGTGACCACCTCCCAACCTTCATTCTCCAACACTAAGTAAATCCAATTAAAGCTACCTTTTTCCAACAAATTTGATATACAAAAAAACTTCAAATCTCAAGACATAGTATCTACTACACTCAAACTCTGTAATTGGAAACTGCTTAAATTCCTCCCCCTAGAAGTGCAGTAGAATATTTCAACACTACCTTTCCCAACATCCTAAATAAACTGGCCTCCACTAAAACAGCAAGAATAAAGCCCAGCTATGCCCCTTGGCTTACCAAAGACACAATATCACTTCTAAAACAAAAAGATAAAGTCTGGGAAATATGGCTCCACAATAAAACTGCAGCTAATCAACAGAAATACCTTGTACCAAAAATAAACCTAAAAAAAAATCAGACTTGACAAAAAAAAACACTATACCAATATAAAATCAAAGCACAAAAGGAACCCACAAAAGTTCTGGTCTGCTAATAAAGCAATTCTGCAACCAGGTCAAATTAGCACACCCTCCCCATCCACCAGTAACTCTACTGGCAATAATACAACTCAGTTTAACAAATATTTCACCAAATCCATACTAGCCTTCACTAATAACAATAATGGCCCATCACCTCTTCCAAATCTCTCTTCCTCAGCTCAGAATGACAATTACTTTTCTCTAGAGCCAGTCCCAATAAGTGCTATATATAAATACCTTAATAAACTTAAACCCACAACCCTTGCAGCAGACAAACTTCCTGCTGAATACCTCAAAATTGCAGGAAGCCATCTCATATCTAATCTCTTTACTAATCAATGACTCCATCTCTGAACAACATATGCCTGCTCTTTGAAAAATATCACACATAATACCATTACACAAAGGTGGAAACGGAAATGAACTATCAAATTACCAAACTAATGCTATTCTATCACCTTTATCAAAAACTCATGAAAATGCATACATTCACAAATTCTAAACTATCTCTTAGCTAACAAGCTTCTAGCTAATACTCCACATGGATTCCATCCTAATCACAGCACTACCATAGCCCCTATTAGCTTTAACAACACTGTCAATCAACACCGCAATCAAGACAACCTTGTTTCTTCAATCTTTCTGGATCTCTCTAAGGCTTTTGATACTCTCTCACACAATAAACTCTTAACTGTACTTTCTGAACTTATTCTAAGCTATCCACTCTTGCATGGTTCCAGGACTATTTATCTGGTCACAGACAGGTTTAAAATGACAAAAATAACCTATCTACTCTTCTGCCTGTTACTTTAGGTGTTTCACAATGGTCTATCCTTGGCGTTCTTTTTTTACCATATTTACTAACAATCTTCATACTGTCAGCCAGTATGCTACCTTGGTTCAATATGCAGATGATTCAGCCCTAATCTGTTCTGCCCCTCACCCCAACAACTACAAAAAAAAAAAAATAAATAACACAGGAATCCTTTACTGCAATTGAATCCTGGCTATCCAATGCCCAGCTCATACCTAACCTGAATAAAACTAAGCTAATGCTATTTCATCCAACAAAAGCCACAGATTCCATCCCTTCATTCAAAATAAGTTCAAGCAGCAATACCTTCATTACACCAGTCCCCCAAAACAAACTTCTATGAGTTATCATAGATCACAACATGAAGTTAGACTTACACATTGCCCAAACAATAAAAAAAGTTCACAAAAAACCTTGAAACCATATACAGGTGCAAAAATACCTTTCCAATAATACTAAAACCATTCTTGCAAGAGCCCACCTAATCTACACACTTCTCTATGCACCCCCCCATATTCATTAACTTTAACAAATCAGACTTAACCAAACTAAACACCTGTTATAACAAGATATTGTAACTGATTCAGCTTATAGGTTTCATCACTGCCAGCCCCTTAAACAACTATCTTGGCTAGAACTACCCAAGATGCTCACCCTTAGCCACCTTGTAATGGCCCATCAGATACCTTTCCAACATGAAAAAACTCCAGCTCTACAAGGCCTATTAAATCAATATTCAAGAAAACGCTTAATATGATCCAGTAACAAATCACTAATTAACATAAGCAGAAGTAATAATAGTTCGGGTGACTGTACTGTACTCCAACTACATTGCAAAAACCTGGAATGCCATGCCTCTTAACATAAGATCCACAACCATTAAAGCTAACTTCAAAAAACTTCTCAAATCCTATTTATCTAGCTCATGGATATGCACCTGTTCTGACCTGGGTTACATTACTAACACAATTTATAGTGATTGTCGCTTACCTCTCTCCAATACAGATTACAAGCAGGCAGGGTGTTTCATTCAGATGTTTTAATAGAAACACATCAGGATGGATAGCAGTATCATAAAATAGAAACAAACTGACTAAAAGACAGATCGTACATACATACATGCTTACATCTCAAAAGCTTACTAAAAAATCCCAGTCAGACTTGTAAGAGCTCAGTATTTTTACACTTGTGCAAGCCCTTGGATAACTTCTTAAAGGTACATGCACATACATTGATCTACAGCCTCTCTCTTAAAAATACTGCCCTCTGTAAAAACAATGCTAGAGTTATAGATGCATTATTACAGACATTAGAAACAAAACAAAATGTTCATGTCCAAGTTGCTTTGCATCTGTTACAAGGTTTAGAGATGTGACCATATATTATAACATAATAATCTGGACCAAATTTGGAAACAGGGACAGTCTCCGGTGCACAACTCGTATCAGGAACGTCTCGATTCATCACAGGAATGGGAATGTTCTCTGGAACTTCTTCTGGAATTGGAACATCAGACAGCTCCCTCTGAGATAAAGAGCCTTTCTCACAGGCTATGTGCTGTGGAATAGGCTTGGACACCAGTCTCAAATGTTTCCGATTCCACCTAAAGTCTTCTCCTTCTGATTCCACAATGTATGATCTTGGGTCTAGGCAAATAGTCTTCATGACACCAATTCAGTCATAACCTCTGGATGCTTACATCCTTGCCACTTCTCCTTATCGTAATGGATTAAGCGGTTAGCTGGTCTTATCGTAGCAGGACTTCTGGGTTAAACACTTCAACAGATTGGTTTTCACTGACCTGTGGTTCTTGACACATGGAACCAACAATTGACTACTGATTGGTAATGTGGTTCTGGTTTGTACTGACAGAAGTTTCTGAGCAGGTGAACCAAGATGTTTATCATGAGGAACATTTCTGAGATTCAGAAGATTCAGAAAAACATCACTATTATCTTGTTTCAACTTCTCAAGTAACTGTTTTGCACTTTGAACTGCACATTCTGCCAAACCATTTGACCGTGGGTACTCAGGACTACTTCTGAAATAAGTAAAGTCCCATTCTTCAGCAAATCTTTTAAACTGTTAGTTTGTAAACTGCGTTCCATTGTCAGAAATAGCTTTGTGCGGACTACTATGTACTGCAAAATGATGCTTCATCTTAGTAATGACTGCACTGGATGCTACGTTAGGAAATAAGTCAATCTCGAACCAAATGGAATGAGAGTCTACTAACACCAAATAATGTTGACCATTCCACTCGAAGATGGTGGCTACTGTCGGCCAAGGTACTTCTGGAATCTGGTTTAGCTGAAGTGGTTCCTTCTGTTGATGTGGCCTAGTACTATTACACACAGAATAAGATAAAAGTGCTCTCTCAATGTCTTGTGACATAGAAGGCCAAAATACTAGTCCTCTTGGCCTTTTTGGTAGAGTCGGTACCTGGTTGACCATGATGCAAGAAAGTAATGTACTCTTGTTGCAACGACCTTGGAACAATTACTTTCAGACCCTTCATAATGACACCTTTGTCAGACAAAATCTCATCTCTGTATGGAAAATAAGGTTGCACTTCTTGAGGTAAACTAGACTGCTCTGACGGCCATGCTTGATTGACAACATGGTTGACTCTCTGTAAAACTGGATCTGTGGCTGTGTGATCTCTCAATTCATCAAAATGTGAGGAAGAAAAATTTCTCACTTCCATGACTTTAAAATCAAGGTTCTCATTTTCATGCTGTTCTGTGGTGTTTCTGGGCAATCTGGATAATGATGAAAAAAACAGAAAACCACACCGAATGGAAATAAAACAAACACACGGAGGCAAAGCTGACTGTGAAAAAACACTTTACTGGTGCTTCCTGGTACCTTGGCCACTGCCTTCAAGGAAATAAATACAGACCATTTCAGCAGTCCTTTATATACAAAGAAATTAAACACCAATTAACACTCCATCAATCAATTAAAACACAACACCCCACCATTAAAGTGCCAAGTACCTGCCCAACATTAAATACAATATTTTGTCTTTCAACATTAATAATAAAGAAATTGCATCAACAATAAATATATTTCAAATTGCAAACTTAAATAGCATACATTAAGATTGATTTCTAAATTTAAACCACTTGGGTATAAGGTTACAAAATTAGTAATAAACTTAGTTTCCATTTGCAACAACTTCTGTACATAGTCATCTCCCTGAATGCAATGAGGTTTGACCAAAACACTGAAGAAAAAAATAACATCAGAACCACCATGTGCTGAATGGAAATGTTGGGCCACGGGATTTTCTAATCTAACATTCCTTATGCCCCCCCCCCAAAGCTCTGGGGTTTACCAGTAGGGGCTACAGTTGCTTCCATGTGCTTGGGCCTGTTTCTTTTAACAACGTGCTGCATACTATCAACATGAGCTTTCTCACTGTGCCTTCCAGATCTATTCTTATGTGTAGGCATATTTGTATGCTTTTCTGTGAGCTCATATATCTGACAAATCTCAATGACCTTATCCAAAGTTAAATCACTGTCACAATGCAAGAACTTTCTCATAGCATCATCATCTTTAATACCACACACAAGTCGATCTGTTATCAACCCAACCCTGAAATCACCAGATCTGCACGTTTTAGCCTTATTTCTCAGGTCAGTTATATATGCTGCAAACATTTCACCAGGCATTTGATTCCTTGTGTATAATACATTCCTTACCATTGTAACATTTGTCTGGGGGTTCCACATTTCTTTAAATTTACATTTTAAGCACTCTGGGTCCTCCCTTGACTCAGCTGGTACAACAGTATGATGGTTGTCTCCCTCTCCTGTATAGCTAGCAGGTGCATACACAAATGAACGTTCCCTTTCTGTGGCTTCTCACCCAGCTAAATTAAGCAGAATAAATGCCTGTGTACTGTCATCTTTATCAGAAACTGCAGCCTGTATGAAAATGTCATACTTTTGCTCAACACTCTCCAGTTCTCAATATTACTGTCAAACACAAGTGCACTGGGTTTTCAAAATCCATCTGCCATGCCCATGAAGTATGTACAAACACACTGAAAATATGCCCTTGTAATGATATACAAACAAACTGTTCTGTGAGTTGGTAATAACATTCAAATGCACAACAAACTCTTCGAAATACTGTTCTTTGGAAAATATGCTCTGAAATGGTTGTATTCTGTGAAATAACTTTAATGTAATACTGGACAAACATGTGAACACTTTATACACTTCTGATAACTTGGCTATCTTTGCGTAATATGGAAAAAAAGAAGTTATGTCTTACCATAACGTTCCATCTGTATTGTTGATCCTCGTTCAGTCATTACGTATGGGGTATCGGTTCCGATCTCGGAACTGAGCCGGCCATCGTCCAAGCTCGCGTCAGCTACAAACTCTCGAGCTAAACTCTTACCCAGAATTCCCCTCTCCCTGTTACCTCAGATTTCATTTGCCATATGCACATTGTAGGGATGATTCACTCATGTATATTCCACCAGTTCCAAGCAAGTGCCTTAAGTCATTTTAGCTAAATTTCTTCTGATACCATGTTCTTTTAGACATGCCGCTTCTGACACTATGTCGCTCGTCCCTCTACAACATAGATGAGAAGCAAGTGGGGTATTTCTTTTAGATGCTTTAATACATAGAAACACATCAGGATCAATAGCAGCATCATAAAATACAAATGAACTGGCTAACAGATAGACCTTACATACAAACATGCTTACATCTCAACAGCTAACTACAACATGGCAGTCAGGTTCACACGAGCTCGGTATTTATACACTTGTGCAAGCCCTTGGATAGCTTCTTAATGGTACATACACACACATTGATCTACAGTGACTACTGTCAACACGATTCCTATACATAAAAGCATACACATGGTGATTTTTACTTTTTATGTTGCCCGCTGTTGCCCACATAGTTTTCTTTATCTGTATATACATATTTCTTCTAAATCATTGTACCTACACCTTGTTTCAATAACCTTAAATGTAATCTCTGCTATTCAAGTTTAACATGCATAGGTCTCACTAATTTTTAGCACCTCAAAATGCTATCACTGTCACTTGTGTTTAATAATGTGCTTTTTATTTTTGCTACTGTTTTATGCACACTAATCTTACTATGTTTCACTACCTCTAAAAGCAACTCCTGTTATTTGTGTTTGATTTTATTTTGCATTAAGTAGAGCTTTTCTCGTGTACAATTACTGTAATGTATTCTTGCTATTTTTTACACATTAGTATTGATCATATTGGAGCTTTTCTCCCCAGGCCTCTGCCCAGTCAGACTTTCCTGGTAAACAAATGTAAAATAAATAAGTGTATGAATCTATAAGAGGCCACTGCACCATCACCAGTAAAGTTGAGTCAAGCGTCAATTTCTAATTTTGTATGCATCTTGTGTAATACCTACTGCCAGAAGAATACATAAGAAGCTGGATCTTAACCCTATTTTTCTTCATGGCCACAACCTTAGTGTTCCAAAAAATAAAACCAAAACTCTGCTCATCCATCCTTATTTTTACCTAAAACAAATGTCACATGACATCAGGACTCGTCCAAAGATACAAATCTTCCCTTCCCTCACTCATGGCTATCATACAAGGGAAAATAAGTATACATCAGAAATAAATGCAGGAGATAACCATGACAGAACACTATCATTTACATAGTCTCTCTGCCACAGACCTAATACCCCTTCTACCCAAATGACATACCTTTACTAACCAGAGTGCAAGTACTCCATAATTACCATTAGGAAACCAAAGTCTAAAACATTAAATATGGGATAATGTTCTGATAAAGATACAGAAAAAGCTTCCATGGAGTCAAACTGTTTATTTTTTTGTTTACTAGGAAGTGAACTGGTCCTAGGATGCTTTTCAGCTATGGAGCAGGTCAGACATCATCCCATTTATGGCTTAAAAGTTCCCCTCATTGTCTCCCATACAATAAGTGTTTAACTAAACAAACAAAATGAGGAAACAGTGTTGACTTGTGGATAATTAGAAGACATCAACAAATAATTAGCTAAATAAGAAAAAAGTACTGATCAGAAACCATTACATCTGCTCAATTTCTTGTATCTTCCTTGAACCTCAGCAGATTGGTCACACACCTGCTCAACAATGACAGCTCATGAACACAAATCCATAAAACATATGTAGTTATACTTATCACTTTACAAGCTAATGTGAAACAAATTTAAAAAGTGGTTACGTGTTGGGGGCTTTTATACCTCCACACTTCTTACTTTATTATTCTCACTCCAAGATCACTGCACCCTGGTAAAGATCATTTTCTTGCAATGTGATCATAGGATCATAGAAAGTTAGTAGGTTATTGGTCCTGAGGCCCTTATAACCCTAGCCAAGTGTATGAATCTATAAGAGGCCACTGCACCATCACTGTATCTATTACTGCCTCACCAGTAAAGTTGAGTCAAGCATCCGTTTCTAATTTTGTATGCATCTTGTGTAATACCTACTGTCAGAAGAAGACAGAAGAAGCTGGATCTTAACCCTGTTTTTCTTCATGGCCACAACCTTAGTGTTCCAAAATATAAAACCAAAACTCTGTTCATCCATCCTTATTTTTACCTAAAACAAATGTCACATGACATCAGGACTCATCCAAAGATACAAATCTTCCCTTCCCTCACTCATGGCTATCATACAAGGGAAAATAAGTATACATCAGAAATAAATGCAGGAGATAACCATGAAAGAACACTATCATTTACATAGTCTCTGCCACAGACCTAATACCCCTTCTACCCAAATGATATACCCTTACTAACCAGAGTGCAGATACTCCATAACTACCATTAGGAAACCAAAGTCTAAAACATTAAATATGGGATAATGTTCTGATAAAGATACAGAAAAAGCTTCCATGGAGTCAAACTGTTTATTTTTTTGTTTACGAGGAAGTGAACTGGTCCTAGGATGCTTTTCAGCTATGAAGCAGGTCAGACATCATGCAATTTATGGCTCAAAAGTTCCCCTCATTGTCTCCCATACAATAAGTGTTTAACTAAACAAACAACATGAGGAAACAGTGTTGACTTGTGGATAATTAGAAGACATCAACAAATAATTAGCTAAATAAGAAAAAAGTACTGATCAGAAACCATTACATCTGCTCAATTTCTTGTATCTTCCTTAAACCTCAGCAGATTGGTCACACACCTGCTCAACAATGACAGCTCATGAACACAAATCCATAAAACACATGTAGTTATACGTATCACTTTACAAGCTAATGTGAAACAAATTTAAAAAGTGGTTACGTGTTGGGGGCTTTTATACCTCCACACTTCTTACTTTATTATTCTCACTCCAAGGTCACTGGACCCTGGTAAAGATCATTTTCTTGCAATGTGATCATAGAAAGTTAGTAGGCTATTGGTCCTGAGGCCCTTATAACTCTAGCCAAGAGTATAGCCCATGTTTAGACAAGTCATCACCTGATGCCCTGTCCTACATGGTTTTGGGTGGAATCCCAGGGGTGTATTTTCTATTTCCCATCCAGTTATCCAGGTTGTGCTTAAAAAGGGGTAAAGAGATACTTTGCTTGACATGGAGAGGGATTGTATTCTACAGATGGGGGAGTCTCTGGGACAGAAATCTGTCCCACCAAGTCCTACATTATGTCACAGACCAGGTTGATGCCGTGCATGCTGCTTACTTGAGTGGAACATGACTTGGGGATATGCATCCGTCCCATCAAGGTGGGGTCCGAGATTTCCTTGTATGCCGGACAGAGGTCACCTCTGAGGAGTCTGTATGAAACTGAGTACAGAAATAGGGCTTTTAGCCTATCTGTGTATGGGATATTTTTGAGGCCCTGGACTCTTCTGGTGAGGAACTGCTGTGGTCTCTCCAGCTGCTGCATGTGCTTTGCAAGGTACATGCCAAACGGGGCCTTGTACTCAATAATGGGCTTTATACGGGAAGAATACAGGGATATTATGAACTCCTTGTCCCTGGATGAGATACCCTTACTTATGAGGTGGGCCATGTAGAAAGCTTTCCTGTCTTATTTTTTGTCTAGGGTACACAAACCTCAGATCACCCACAGCTCACTGCAATGTGACTACTTGTAACCTTATTTACTGGGAAGTGAACATCCAAACATCAACACACGCTGATTTAAGCTGCCATTCTTGAGCAAGTGTGATTCAAGCTCTGGTCATTTTGCAAGTCAGGCAGTAGGGAGTCTGGTAAGCTACCATTTAACCATATCTCTTTTTTATGCTTTTGAGTAAAAAATAATATCACTGAAGGAAGCTTCTGTTAGGCTAGATTTCTTTTTCTTTAAAGGTTCAATTTTTCCAACATTTATTTTTTTTAAGTGTCAGGGCATAGGATTCATAGCCCTCTTTATGGGGTGTGAGGAGATTTGTCTTATAAAAACGATCTGTTTGCATTTAGCCAAATTCACTTCTGGCCAACTTTTTTATTTTGTCAACTGAGTTCATTAAATGGCCTTTCATTGATTATTGTTCATTCATCAATTAACAATGTGCACACTGAACAAATGAATGCATGGTACCCTGTCTCAAATTAAAGAGTACCTTGGTCCCTGGTCAGTTTTTTCATGCCGTAACCCCCCCACACACACACACACACACACACACACACACACACACACACACACATTTTATTTTGGAGGGGGGAGGGTTGACTGCACATATTCTTCTGGATTTATTCTCCTGATTTAGGGACATTAGTACTGCTGTCATTATAATCCACTAATATACATCCCCATCAATTGCCACTGTGTACATTATTTGATTGAGATAAACAAATTGCCAAAGCAAACAATTTCCAATGTTCTTTATACAAATACGCACACACTAGTCTTGTAAAGCCAGACTAGTGACTCTTTAACTTGTTTGTGACAGCAGCTTAAGGCTTTCTCATCCATTTTCAGCCATTGCACCCAGCAACCACAGCTGCATTTTTGAATGTTTACACCTCAAATGTATGATTTTGGTAAATTAATAATTATGGACTCAATAATGTATTACCATTTTGTTTCACACAAACACTTAGTACCCAAGTATTCCAAGTTATTTCACAAAAATGCACAATAGTTCTGCAAAGTCAACTGTTTAAAGCAATTAAATAATAAGACGGCAAGTTACTTTTATCCACTGGCATTCCTCCAAAACCATCTAGCAGTTGCAGCCACTTTGCCATATACAACTCATCTGAGTGTGGTAAAAAATAATACCACTTAGGGCAAGAGTCAGGACAAAGTAAAAACAATAAGGGACAAAAGCCAAGAATAAGGGAGAGATTTTAAATATTCCTGTTAAATACTTAAAGTTGCTATAACAGAAGTTTTGCTTTCAGCCACAAGTACAACTACCCCCCCCCCCCAAAAAAAAAAAATCTGGCTGCCAGAAGAATATTAAGTGGAGAAAGAGAGAGAGAGAGTAAATATTGCTGTTTATTTCACACACCTGCACTCTAACTTTTAATTTAAAACTTAGCCTTAACATTCCCTAAGATGCATTCTATTCATGCTGAAGTATTTGGTGTACTATATGCATTAGTGAGGGCATGAAACCCACCTCAGTGAACAACTTAGTGTAGTCCATACTAGAGTTTATGCTGCAGACTAGAGAGTACATGGATTTAAAGTGAGTAAATGAGGGCCATATGCTTTTATCCACAACACAGTAAGCCCCCACAAAAAAAATCTGGTTCCCTTCCAGCATATTTAAATAAACATACCTCCAGTTTCTGTGACCTACTGGCAATCCATGAATGCCTGCCCAAAACCAACCAGTTACACATTTTAATCTACACATGCCTTCTATTCTCTGCCATCCAAATGAATCATGGGAAGGCAATAAACCTAAACTGCAGTACTTTAGATAGGGTCAACGTGGCTGTGTGTAGTAGTATTTATTTATTCTTTTAAGTATATAAACACTTCTGTACTTAAAAGAATAAAAAATAAATCTCCAAAGCTGAATATCTTCACTAGTCCAAGCTGCATATGCACATAACTCTAGTCAACATGAGTATATAAAGGTAAATACTTGATTTGTCTGTCATTTAGCTTTTTTCATACATTTATTCTTCAATCAATCAATTAACCAGGTGTTATATTTAGCATGTAAGCTAACTAAAATGAGTTAGCTTACATACTGAACATAATGAAACTTTAAAATAAAATTATTTTCTTGGCTGCTACGCTCTGGATATGGAATGGAGTCAGAAAGAGAAAGCATATTACAGCAGTTCAAAGACACCCTGCTCCAGCAGTAAGTGCAGGTATCAACATTCTTCCCTACAAAATAACAGCCATGGCACTGACTTAAGTCAGCGCATCTCTTAAATTTCCCTGCATAAAATTTGACATAATAAGACAACTTCCTCATGCCAGCTGCATGCAGTAATACCATTTCTCCTAGCAAAAAGTGGTGTGGATCACCACCCATCTAATGATATTCTACCCAAGGCTGCACAAAGGCAATATACTCTCTCACATGGTGCAGCTATTATAACTGAACATTCTTACATAAATTAAAATAACTCATACTGCTTATATGTGTAAGGAGAGATAGCTGCAATAATATTCTCACAATAAATTCATTACTATTTCACTTTCGTGAAAAGGTCCTATTTGAGGATATTCAAGCTGAAGCACCTCCAGGATGGCCTAGTAAAATGCAAATTTCAATGAAGCAAACATTCACCTCCACTGCACGCAGCAGTAAAGCCCATGCTATAACTCTTACATTCTATGCTAACAGCCCCGTACTAGGGAAGCTAGCAGGGAAGGGCAAGAAGTAATGAGGCAATGCCTGCTTAACCCTACTTGACATATGACTGGGCACAAATGCCTGACATTCATCCACCATTTTGGAGTTCATAGTGGATACTAGTGAGCACATAAAGATGCCTGGTTAAAAGGGGTAGCGCCTTCTGTCAGGTTATGTCACTCACAGAGGAGGGTGGCATGCCCTCACTAATTCTTATTGTACATCAAATCCTTCCATATGAAGTACAGGCTAACACAGAAGGCCTCTGGCTAATGAAGTTCACAGATGACTGAAAACTAGGAGCCATAGTCGAATCTCTAAATGATGTGGACATCATACAGAAGGGCCTCACTGAGACAGATGCCTGGTGTCAGAGTCATGGCCTCAAGCTCAATGCCAAAAAGTGCATTGTCATCCCCTTTGGTAAAATCTCTGTACCCATGAACTACCACATAAATGGCAGTCTACCTAACATCGAATGTGTGATAAGAGACCTTGGGACTCATGTGGACAGTAGTCTCTCCTTTGATAATCACATTGCCACAGTAATCAGGAAATCCTTCTATGTGGTACACCCCATCACAAAAGGGTTCTCATCCAGGAAAAATGAGGTCATTGTTCCTCTCTACTCGGCACTCATTAGACCCATTACAGAGTACAATGCCCCTTTTGGAATGTACCTCACAAGACATCTGCAGCAGCTGGAAAGGCCATAGAAGTACCTAACAAAGAGGATTACTGGCCTCAAACAGATGCCCTACACTGATCGTTTCAAAAAACTCCACTTTAATCTGTAGCATATAGCCTACTCCAAGGAGATCTCTGCCTAACATATAAAGCTATATTAAACCATAAGCTGTTAGACATGCTACACCTAAAGAAATCCCAATCCCTCAGAGCTACACACACTAGGGACCTAAACCTTGTCACCACAATAAACAGGACATGCTGGAGGGATAGATTCCTGTCTCAGAGACTTCAAATACTCTGGAACAAGCTACCCATCTATGTCAAACAAAGTTCCTCATTAGCACTCTTCAAGAAAAATCTTGATGAGTGGATGGGAAATGGAAAATACACCCCAGGGATAACTTCTGTGGCTCTGCTCAACAGGGGCACAGGAAATGAACTTTCTTGGGTGGCGTAAGCCAGGGAACCTTTTTGGCTAGGCTTACTTAGGCCCTAAATAGTGCAACTGAGATCTATTACCTTGTAATTTCACATTTTATACTTATTGCAAACTTTTAAACATTTTTAAAATTTGAAATATTTTGGATGAATTTTTCAGTTACAATAGTATTTAGAATTTTTAGTTTTAGACAAGCTACTTACTCTTTTAACATTTGTTTTGTATTATTCATGCCACATTTTGATTGGTTAGAATCAGTATTTAAACTTTGGCTTTGTTAAAAGGAAGTCATGCTCTGATGAAGTCCTTCTAAGGATAAAAGCTCTTAGCATGAGTTCTATCCTGACTTTTGCTACGTGTTTCTTTAAATATAGTGTTCTAAACTGTTTTGAGAGCCTTTTTTGATCCTGTAATTCACCACCTCCTTGTTTTTGTGGTATTTAGCATTAATTTCCCAGGGGGGTTCTGCCTTGTTTTTGTTTATTGTTTTGTCATTATATATTGCCAATTAGATTTTATTCCAAACCACGGAATTTTCAAACATTTTCTCCAACACAATGGTTCAAAAACATTAGTTTTCTAGGATACACAACTTTGGTTTTAGTGTGAGTCTTCCTGCCATATTCTATTACTGAGAAATTATAGCTTTGGTGATATGGACCTTTGGTGATTATATGAAGTCTTTGTTCTTAAAAATTTTAATCAGGGGGGTGGAGCCTAGATGGCCAACTGATAGCAGCACTTTCTTAGAGCTCCACAATAATAGTCTAAAAAACAGGAAAATAATTATTTTCATCTAACAAAAACAACTAAATATTATTGATAGACCATTGTTTCATCAGCATACTAACTTTGGTAACATTTCACCAATATTTTCCTGTCAAAGCAATTTGGAGATTATTATTACTTCATGGAAATGAGCAGCTCAAAGAACTCATCCTCTGATACCACCTTGAGAAAAGAAATTCAGTTGATGTCTTCCACACTACAAGAGCTATCCTGGAAAATGGATGGATTAAAAGACTATCTTGAAAATCTAAGAGAAAATTGCCAAAAACAAACTGCTGTCTTCAAGGAATTACTACAACAGCAACAAATGAAAATATTGGACATTGAAACTTCTCTTTGTGACACAGATGGGAGATTAAAAGAAGAGGAAAATCAAAGTGAATTTCTTTTGCAGCAAAACAACTGGCTAATCAACAAGACAGATGGCCTAGAGAATAGAGAAAGACAAACAAACATCAGAATATTTGGTCATCCATAAAGAACTGAAGGTGAGGACATTATTTTATTCTTAAATTCCTGGCTTCCTGAAATTTTGAACTTAAAAGAAGGCTTATCCAGTGGCATAGAAAGAGCTCATAGATTCACAGGAAAGCCTATACCTTCCTCACCTACTGCTTCTCCAAGACCAATTGTAGTCAAATTTTTATCATACATGGACAAAGAAGTTGTACTTAAATCAGCATGGAGGAAAATGTTAACCAGATTTACCAAAGCTTTGTTTTTAAGAAGCAAGCATCTTTTAATTTCTTGGCTTCAGTAATGATCTACAGATACAAAAAATGACAAAAAGGCTACTAACTCCAAGGAATGTCACAGATTTATTAAAACACTTAGTGCCCCGGCTTACACAGCCTTCCAAGAGTAAAAAGCACATTTCAAAACAGGTTTAAATACACTAGAAATCACTACAAAAAAACAATTATGTAATCACACAATCATTCAATAATTAAATTACATATTTCCAATTACACTCTTTGTTAAGCCCAAAGGGCTCCAAGGTACCAAATTTCAAAATAAAAAGTGTTTCCTTTTTAAGAATTTTCTCTTTCAAACGTGTGCATTCCCCCAAACATACCTCAACCTTTTCTAAAACACAGCCTTTCAGGTTATCAGGATTAGAATTATGATGTTACAAAAAATGAGCCTAATGAGCTATCCAATTTTTTTGTTTTTAATATCTCTGATATGTTCTTGAAGGCGACCTCTAAAGCTTCTAGAAGTTTCACAAATACATTTCAGAGCATAAACAATTCCTTCTGTACTACATGTAAAATTATTCTTTGAAATAAATATAAATTCATTAATATATGGAAAGAAATTAACCAAATATTTGCAGACTGAACATTTTTTACAAGGAATAGTACCTCCATAAACAACAATGTTCCTATTCATACTGGCCTCTGGTGGAATAAAATGGTTATGCACAATCATGTCAACCAGGTTTCTAGCCCTTTTGTAGGAAATATTGGGTTCCTATTACCAGATCAAAAGACCGTAATCGCGAATACAAAAAGAGCGACAAGGATTGCGCGAAAGACGGACACGCTTAACGTCCAAAATAGCGAAAATTTAACTGTCAAAGTGTAATGGTTGGCCCGTCTGCGGTATAGCTCCGTAAGGTAAATGTGCGATAGATTGGACTTTAGGGTTAGGATGTGGGTTAAAGTAAGTAAATAGATAGGTATTGTATGTAAGATTTAGTGTAGTGTTAGAAGTAGGGATTTATTTAACTGTATGTATGTGTATTATTTTTTTTTGGGGTGTATATCTGTAGGGGAAGTGTGCAGTAGTTACGGACCTTAGGGTTAGGGAGGGGTTAAGGATAGTGCATAGATAGTTGTGTATATGGGGCTTAGTGTAGTGTTGGAAGTAGGGTTTTGTTAAATGTATGTATGTGTAGTATTTATTTTTTTGGGTGTATGTCCGTAGGGGAAGTGTGCGGTAGTTACGGCCCTTAGGGTTAGGGAGAGGTTAAGGATAGTGCATAGTTAGTTGTGTATGTGGGGTTTAGTGTAGGGTTAGAAGTAGGGTTTTGGTGCTTTACGTTAGGTTAGAAGTAGGGTTTAGTTAGTGTATGTATGTGGTTTATTTATTTTGTTTGGGTAGGTAGTATGTAGCGGGTGGTGGGGTTGGCCGACTATGACAGTTCGTTATTTTATTTCTCACTGTTTGGTGCATCCGGGATTTTTGCAGTTCATGTTATAGGTGTCAATGTTTAGGTATTCATGTAAAGAATTTTTCGATTTAGTAATATAGACCCGAAATATTAATCTGACTTGGTAACACACATATTAAGTCCTTATCCATCAATAAAATACAGGCCAAAATTGTCTTATATTCCTGACAACTAGTTCAGTTAATACATTAAAGGTGGTAACAAAATACATTTCTCTTTTGTTACCCTCTTCCAAGGCAGGACTTCTCTTAAAAACAGATGTATTTTTAACATAATTATCCCTCCTAGTCTTAATATTAGGCCCACTTCTACCCATGTTATGTTCCTGCCTCAATGCCATTATTTTAAATTTAGCCTCCATAACTTTATTAACACTATACCCTCTAGTAATGAACATTTTTTCAGCTTCCAAGATTTCCTTATTAAATATTTAATTGGCACTGCACAACCTATGAATTCTTAAGAAGTCATTATAAGGTAGTACAGACAATAAGTGCCGAGGATGGCAGCTATTCCCATACAAGAACAGATTTGTTTGGTCGAATTTCCTATGTAGGCGAGTCTCCAGGCCATTCAGTTTAATAGACATAAAATTCACCTGAGGGCCCAGTTGAATCCCATCAAACTGGAAACCCATGTTATCAGTTTGTAAATCATTAACAAATGTCCAAGCATCTGTATCATTGCCATCACATAAAAAAATCAAATCATCTATGAATCTGAAATACAAAATAACCTGAGATCTAAAAAAAAACTGTGAGAATATATATGATCTTCTTCAAACTTTGCCATCACCAGATTGGCATACATGGAGGCAAAACTGCCCCCATGGCTGTTCCTTGTAATTGGTGAAAACCTTTTCCATTAAATATGAAGAAATTATTTTTCAAACAAAAAGAGACCAAATGTATAAGAAAATGTGACATGCGTGAGTCACCTAGAAAATGGAACAAAGTCTGTATTCCTACATCATGTTTTGCATTTGTATAGAGACTTTTAACATCCATACAAATCCAGAACATAGAACTACTCCATTTAAACTCCCTAATTTTATTCAAAAAGTCCTGACTATCCCTAATATAAGAGGGGGTACTCACAACATATTTTTTAAGATATTCATGCAATAAAATACTAATATGCTTTAAGAAGTATTTTTCAGAAGAAACAATTGGTTTTCCACTAAGATTTTCAAGGCCTTTGTGCATTTTAGGCAGGCAATAAAATACCGCTATACTATTTTCCACATTAAATTTCTTTTCCACACCATTGGCGAAGAAATAACCTAGCTGAATCCCCTTATTAAGTAGGAACAGATATTCATCATAGCCTCATATTTTTCATTTACTTCTTTATTTTTAAGATGAGCATAACATATATCCAGATATTTACAATGATCTATAGATATCTCTGAGCACAGAAAAATAATACCTGTCACTGTATCCATTTTTTCCTGATCTATTCGCAAAGAATTGACAGGGCTAGATAACAATTTAATCATTTTACTTTTATTTTTTTATGATAAGCATCAAGTTAGTCTTTCATCTTTTTCAAAAGATTCATCAACTCCTGGTTTTCATTTATCAGAGTGGAACGATCTGCCTATCTGATATTGTTAATAGAGATGTAGCAAGTATGGGGCAAAGGGACCAAGATGCTATAAGATGCACAATATGGAGATGTTGTTCGGCCAGTAGTGTACTGAATGTTGATAGAACATTTCCTTTCATGGCTAAGGAGCTTCAGTGCTTCATGTGTGGTATAAAGTGTGGCAAGCAGTTTAGTACATTTTTCAAAAAAAGAGTTTTTTGCATGTCCTCAAGTATGAGAAGACGTTTCACCTCTAATTTCAGCCCTCAAATATGAGTAGTAGATTTTTTTTTTCTCCTCAACTGAAAAGCTGAGGGGACTGTCAAGTCAGAGACCAGCACATGGCAGCAGAATAGGTAGCTATTGCTCTGCTTGTTAACACTTGTCACAGCACCTATAATTCTGCCACCTGATTCATTTAACCCAGAATTTTGCATGGTTTATTCAATGTATAAATTAAATAAGTAGGATGGCAATATATATGGCCTTCTTGCACTCTGTTCCCAATCCTGAACCAGTCAGTTATTCCATATTCAAGTCTAACTGTTGTATTTTTGTTCTGCATACAGTTTCCTCAAAAGGCAAACAAGGTGACCTGCTATCCCCATTTTTCTACGAACTTGTCACAGTTTATTATGATCCATGCAGCTAAAGGCTTTAGTCAGTAAAGCAGAAGGAATAGTTTTCAGGAACCCCCTTGCCTTCTCTGTTTTCCAGCAGATAATGGCAATTTGATCTGTGATGCCTCTGTCCTTCTAATACCAGCCTATATATCTGGCATATATTGCTGAAGTCTAGTTTGCAGAATTACTGCTAGTATGTGAAACAAGTTCAATTGTTAAATAATTTGGGCAATTTTTAGCATTGCCTTTTTAAAAGATTGAAATACAAATTAAGCTTTTGCGAATACAGTGTTTTCCAAATTTGCTGACAAATTCAAACCAATACTGAAACTGCATAAGTTTGCAGGATTTATACAATTCGGTTGGAATTATGTCACTTCCTGCAACATTGTTACTAGAAAGACTTCTTTGATAACCATTTAGCTTCACTCTCCAGGATGTCTGACTTTAGATCAGAGAACATGCCATTGTATGTATCGATGATACTAGGACCCTTTTTTATATAGTTTTTCTGTATATTCCTGCCACATCTTCATAATATCTTCATAATATCTTCTGCTTTTGCTAGATGCCCTCCCATCTTTGTCTTTTATCATGATCATTTTTATTTGGTAGTTTTCCTAAACAAAGCCAATCTTCTTCAGGACATTTTTTGTCTTTCCCATTCTTTTATCTTCTTCCACTTCTTTGCACTGATCATTTAACTTGTTGTTGTTATTAGGTGCCATTGAGTCAACTTTGGATCATGGCAACTGTATAGACAATTTATCTAAGTAGTCCCTGGTCTTCACAGAGATCAGTAAGGGTTGACAGTTTATGTCTGCTGTCACTGTGTCAAGCCACAGAATTGAGATCTTCCCTTCTTAATCTGGCCACTTACCATACCAACCATAATGTCCTTCTCCAATGATGCTTTCCTTCTCATGGTGTGTCCAAAATAACACAGCTTTAGCCTTGACATATGAGCTTCCAAACTGAAATTGGGTTCATACCTCTCAACCTGGAAACATCAAATATCTGGACAAAGGCCCATGAAAAATAGGTACAAATCTGTATGTTGCTTAACATAAAATTTACATACATAATTATGTAACCCTGCCCCACTCCAATGGAATTGTGGGATACCAACTTTCAAATGCAAACTGAAGACCACACAACCAAAATATGCCCAGACCCTGTAGTAAATGGTAACCATTTTTTTTGAAGTGTGTTCACTGGGAGGGAGATGATGAATTAGGATTTTGTTTTTGGTGACTTGCAGTATGTGGTAAAATTAGGACAATTATTGGTAGGCAATATTTTAATCTTAGCAAAAGAATGTTACAGTTTGCTAAGACCTCCAAAAGTCATTCTCCATGGCCTACTGGTCAAGAGTTTGTGCTGTCCGGGACTGTCTTTGAGTTTGCTGCCCTTCCACCCTCAGAAAATCATGGTTGAATGGGGATTTCGTACACAGCCCTCCCCTCCTGCAGCCATTCCAATGTCCTATAATTTGGCGATTTCACCCCATTTACCATAAACACTGTAATGTGCATACTGCTTTACTTCTATAAGGATTATTTGGATTTCATTTAATTTTTTTTTTAAATTTTACAGTACAAACACCAATAAACATCTGCTAAACAAAGCAATACAGTCTCACAATGAAAATAGACTTGGCATTAATACTTCTCTGCCCTTGAAACTCACATTCAAAGAAAATGCAAAACTCATCTAAATAATTCCACGTTAAAGAGATCTGTAACTAATGAAGAAGAGGTTGCAGCTAGCAAACAACTTTCCATTTCATTGTTTCATCTGCAAATAAAGTACCTGTTGCCCTTGAAGAATAAATTGCTTATGTTACATTAAAAAATGATGAGCTAGTAATATTGCAATAGGAAAAGGATGGCAAACTGATAACAGGTTCATAGTTACTAGATATCTCTGCCAAAGAGGACATTCTCAGGACTGCAGCATCCACCCCCTTTTAAAAGTACAATATAGTACAGTATTAGCAAACCATCTACATACTGTGGGACTAGAACCCACAGCCTTCTGCATCAAAAGCAAATATACTACTTGTTGTGTTACTAACAACACATACAGACTTGGCATAAGCAGTACTAAACATTTCTCCCCGTGAAGAGCTATGCAGCACAAAAAAATCTGGAAAAAACAAGATTTAGGGGGGGGGGGCAAAGGCCCAAAACCACAGACACATTTTCAACATTGCTTGTATAATCTTAAAGGTTGCTAGAATAAGTTGTTTTGTGTTACCATGCATTTCCTGAAAGAAAGACTGAAACTTAAATGGTTATCATTATTCAGTGAATTTAGTTCAACTTCTCACTGATTTGCCAGAAAACCACATATTTTAAGAGGAACAGACCAAAAGTATGAGACAAACATTCAGACATTCAGTGAAACTTTAGACGGTTGAGGAGCTTCTTGAACCATGAGTGGTGGTATGGGTAGAGAATTTAGGGTCTTGCCTTGTAATCAAGATACAGGGTTTGAGTCTGAATAACTAACTACCAGTTATACCTATGTGGGGCATTTTACACACACACACACACACACACACACACACACACACACACACACACACACACACACACACACACACACACACACACACACACACACACACACACACTGCAGTGAGAAATAGCAGTAGAAAGCCTTTAACAAAGTTGGAGATTCAAAGTCTTGTGTAAAGTAAACACTCTATTCAGATAATGCATACATGGCCCTATTTAGTGCAGCAGTGAGAAATACAGCAGTACACTACAAATAAATTCAAGCCCAACGGCAGCTCGTCTCCACTTCTCTCAGCACTACACTTGTTGAGCAAGCAAGCAGTCTTGTAACAACATTCAAAGATACAGCAATGCAGTCGTGTAATAAAAGTCTGACATTCAAAGTCTTGTAGCAGTAGAAAGCCCTTAAAAAAGTCTGATATTCAAAGTCTTGTGTAAACACTCTATTCTGATAATGCATACACGGCCCTATTCAATGCAGCAGTGAGAAATACAGCAGTACACTATAAATAAATACAAGCCCAACAGCAACTTGTCTTCACTTCTCTTGTCAGTAAATTTGTTGAGCAAGCAGGCAGTCTTGTAACAACATTCAAAGATACAGCAGTGCAGTCTTGTAATGCAAAATGCTCACTGATTACACTTCAATGCAGCTTGTCTCCACTTTTCTCGGCAGTACACTTGTTGAGCAAGCAAGCAGTCTTGTAATATGAAATGCACAATGGTCTGTTACCGGACCACTAAGCTGTGTGTGTCTGTAAAAGTTAATGGTGTGCGGAGTGTGGATCATGAAAGTAAAATTAAGCTGTGTGTCCGTAAAAAGTTAATTTAAGCTGTGTGGAATGTTAATAAAATTAAGCTGTCTGCCTCCTGTACATAAATCATTGAAGACAGAACCGTTAACTTAATTAAGCTGTGTGTGTCTGTGCAGACCGTTAAAGTAAGATTAATCTGTCTGCCTTAAACTGTAACCTGTGCTTGCAGAGTGAGGACCGTTAAAGTAAAATTAAGCTGTCTGCCTTAAACTGTAATCTGTGTGGACCATTAAAGTAAAACTAAGCTGTCTGCCTTAAGTTGTAACCTGTGCAGACCGTTAAACTGCTGCCTCATCTACATAAATCACTGCAGAGTGAGTCCTTAAAGTTGAATTAAGATGTGTATCCCTAAAAGTTAATTTAAGCTGCGTGGTCCATTAAAGTAAAATTAAGCTATCTGCCTCATGTTATGTTTCCCTCCTAAACATCACAGACACACTTCAATGCAGAACGCAAACTGGTGTAAGAATTTAAACAGTTACAGTAATAGTCAGATTACCTGGAGTAGCTAGGAAGACAGAAACCCCGTGGACCTTTTTGGCTTAGCTGCCAGTGAAGCTGATGTCATTGTGAAATTCGGAAATTAAAGGGGGCACTCGGGAATTCGTGGCACCCTAATATTTTGCCCTCAAAACTGGTATTTACCAAAGAATTCAGTACGGTTGAGAGGTATGCTTGGGCTGGATCTTGGCAATGACCGATTCTTTCTATGAGCAGTTTATGTGATTCATAGCAGTTTATGCCAATACCACAATTCAAAAACATAAATTTTTTTCCCTTTCCTTCTTCTTGATTGCCCAACTTTTGTAACCATATGATGCTGTTAAGAAAAGAAAGGCTTGAACTAATCTTATCTGCAGATCACAGTGTGTGATATACCTTTAAGCAGCTTTCCACTGAGTCAGCACAGGCATACAAGTACTGAGCACGTGCAAGCAAGAGTGGCACTTTGAGTGAGAGCATGCAAGTATGTAGTCAGTGAGATAGTTCATTTAAGTTTAATGTTCCTGACATCCATCCTGATGTATTTGTATACAACAAACTACTTAAACAAACACCCAAGCCTCAATAACTTCTTTATGTATATAAGAGCGACATGGTGTCAGAAGTCAGATCCAGAGTTACAGCCATGAGGCAACTGGTTAAAGTTGTTGGAATATATAGGAGTGGATCATTCCTACTGCTCAAATAACCCACAAAACAGGTCAGAAACAAATTCCAGGTACGAAAACTTGCTTAAATTATTTATTTTGCTTTAGATATAAAACAAAGCATTCAGAATGCTCAAAACAAATTTCTTATTAAACGAAATGTCCAAAACTGTGATATACTGATAAAATATACAAAATAATTATGAAAATGTTTGAAACAATATCCGAATCACATAAAATGTACAAAAACGGGAAAATGACCATATTTTTTCACTATGTGCTACTTTTTGTATTAACTAAAGCTATTCAGAATATCCAAAGTGTGCAAATGTTTGCAAGTGTGCGCAGTATTACAGTGCAATTATTTCACAAAGTAATGTTATTTCAAAGCATATTTTGCAAAGTACAGCTGTTTCAAAGCATATTTTGCAGAGTACAGTCTTTCAAACAGCTTACTGTGCATTTGAATATTATTACAAGTACTTGGAGTGTGTGTGCATGTTTGTACATAATTACAAGGGCCATTTTGCATTGTGTTTTACTATACTCTGGGGGCATGGCAGAAGGTTTTCATAGATCCTCTCTGCTTGTGTTTGATAACAATATTGCAAATAATTAGTGTGTGTTTGAACAGGAATATATTTTCATACAGACTACTTTTTCTGACAAAGACACATGTACAAAGGCATTTATTTTGCTTAATTTAGCTGTTTCAGAGGCCATTGAAAGCTAGAGTTCATTTGTGTATGCACCTGTTGTGTTTACAGGGGAAGGGGAAAACTGCCATATAGTTGTACTGGCTGAAACAAGTGAAGACCCTGAATGCTTAAAAAGTAAATTTAGATAAATGTGTAACCCCCAAACAAATATTACAATGGAAAGGCATTTATTTCACACAAGTGATCAAAAGCCTGGTGAAACTTTTGCAGCATATATAACTGACTTGAGAAATAAGGCTAAAATGTGCAGATTTGGTAATTTGAGATATTAGCTGATAAAGGACAGGCCTGTGTGTGGTATTAATGATGACATCATGAGAAAGATTTTGCATCAAGACAGTGATTTAGCATTAAATAAGGCCATTGAGATTTGTCAGACATATGAGCTTACATAAAGGAACACAAGTATGCTTAGAAATAAGAATAGTTGTGAAAGGTACAGTGATAAAGCGTATGTAGGTAGTATACAGCACGTAGCTAAAACAAACAGGCCCAAGCACATGGCAGCTACTGCACGTCCTGTAACAGTCCCTGGGAAACCCAGACTCTTCCCAGAAAACTCCAGGGCATGCTCTGAGAAGCATTAGGATGAGCCAGCAAAGTCAAAACATGTGCCCCCATCTAGCTTTATAGTCAATTGCCATAATTGTGGTGGAAATCACGAACCCAAAAGAGAAAGCTGCTTAGCTTTTGGTCAGCAATGTCATTCCTGCAAAAAGTGGAATCTTTTCAAAAGGTTTTCTAAATCAAATAAGGCATATTCTTTTATTAAAAGAGGGCATTCCAAGAAGCAAGTTGATCAATTAGAAAGCTATGACTTTACTTTTTATGTTGATGGTGTGCCTGTGCTTGGTGAAACAGTTAATGCAGTATATTTGTGGGAAAAGAATGAAATATTTTGTACTATTTGGATTAATGGGAGTCCTGTAGAGCTCAAAGTGCAATGTTACATCAGCAGAAATGTTTGCTAGCGTAAAAGCTGCAGAACAACTTGATTTAACAAAGTGTGCGAAGCCTGTTGCTTATGGTGGTGAAGAGATTCAAACTAAAGGCTCAGTACTGCTTTCATGTTACTCAGCTGTGAACAGCTATAACTTGCAATTTTTCATAGTCAAGAAACATGTGCAGTCATTATTAGGCCTTAGAGACAGTTTGAAAATGGGACTGCTTTCATTTAATAAAGAAGTCCACCATGTAAGCTTGAAGGACAACAGTTCAAATTTCACCCAAACTATTTTTTCTGAGTATGCTGATATTTTTGCAGATAAACTAGGCAAACTACCAGTTGTGCACTCTATTAAGTTAGACCCACAGGTCAGCCCAGTTGTCAGACCAGCAGAAAAAGTTCCAGTAGCTATGCAGAGCAGAGTCAAAGCTGACCTAGACAAAATGGTGCAGCTAGTAGTAATTTGTCCAGTAGAAGAGCCTACTGAATGGCTATCCTACATGGTGGTAGTTCATAAGAAAAGCTCAGATGATATCAGAATATGTATTGATCCACGAAACTTGAGCTAAGAATTAAAAAGACCTCATCATCCAATGTGCACAGTTGAAGAGGTCGTTGCCCTCATGCCAAATGCCACTGCTTTTTTCTGTCTTAGAAGCAAAGAGTTCATTTTGGCAAATTTTGCTTGACCAAAAATCTTCATTGTTAACCATATTTGGTACGCCATTTGGAAGATGCAGATTTCTGAGAATGTCATTTGGAATAAATTCTGCCAGTGAAATCTTTTAGCATGTGATGGAGCAAATTTCTTCCTGGCTATCCCTGTGCTATTATAGTAGATGATATTCTAGTAGGAGGCAATGGTGACGCTGAACATGACAGAAACCTCAAGAAAGTTCTGGAAAGAGCACGTGAAGTGAATCTTAAGCTGAATTCTAAGAAGTGCAACTTCAAGCTATGAGAAGTTACTTATGCTGGTCATTTGTTTACCAGTTCAGGCTTACAAACAGATCCTTCCAAGCAGACAGCATTTCTCGAGATGCCAGCTCCAGATAATGTCCAAGCCTTACAACATTTTCTTGGCAAGGTCAACTATCTAGGCAAGTTCATTTCAGATTTAAACCAACTTTTAGCACCGCTGAGAGAGATGACATGCAAAAATGTAATCTGGTCATGGTCAGAGGATTTGATGCCCTGAAACAGAAAATTGCCAATCCACCAACTCTCAGCTACTATGATGTTCACAAACCAGTTACTCTTTCCTGTGATACTTCTACGTTTGGTCTAGGTACAGTCATCCTTCAATAGGGTAGACCAGTAGCCTATACATCTATAAATCTTACCCAGACCAAGATGCAATATGCTCAGATTGAGAAAGAGCATTTGGCAATTGTGCCTGCATGTTCAAAGTTTTATGATTATATTTATGTTTCACCCATCTAGATCGAAACTGACCACCAACCTCTTGTCACTATTTTGAGAAAGCCTATGCATACCACTCCAGTTGGACTGCAATACATGGTGCTCAAATTGCAGAAGTACAATGTTAATCTTATTTACACAAAAGGCAGACTTATTTTTCTTGCTGATACATTATCGAGATCGCCCAGAAAAAACACAGAACAGCATAACAATGAGCAACTTGATTTTGAAGTCATGGAAGTGAGAAACTTTTCTTCCACAAATCCTGATGAGCTCAGAGCTCACACAGCTTCAGATCCAATTCTCCAGAAGCTCAACCACTTTATTAGTCGAGAATGCCCTTCAAAGCAATCTTCTTTAGCAGTGGAAATGCAACCTTATTTTCCATATACAGATGAGATTATGTCAGACAATGGTATCATCATGAAAGGCCATAAGGTGACTGTTCCAAAATCCTTGCAACAGGAGTATAAGAGGTCTAGTATTTTGGCCTTCTGCGTCAAGAGACATTGAGAAAGTACTTTCATCTTGTTCAGTATGTAATAGTACAAAGCCGCATTTAAGTCAGATTCCTGAACTACCTTGGTCAACAGTAGCCACAGACATCTTTTAGTGGAATGGTCAACATTATTTGGTGTTAGTAGACTCTTATTTAAATTGGTTTGAGATTGACTTACTTCCCAACCTAACTTCCAGTACTGTCATTACTAAGTTGAAGTGACATTTTCCTGTCTATGGTAGTCTGCACAGAGTTATTTCTGACAATGATGCACAGTTTACAAGTCACAGTTCAGACACTTTGCAGAAGAATGAGACTGTTCATATTACGAGTAGTCCTGAATACCCTCAGGGAAATGGCTTGGCTGAACATGCAGTTCAACATGCAAAACAGCTGTTAGAGAAATCCAGATGTGACAATACCAATGTTTTTCTCATCTTGTTAAATCTCAGAAACATTCTTAGTGATAATCATCTTGGTTCAACTGCCCATAGACTTATGTCGAGACAAACCAGAACCACACTACTAATCAGCAGTAATTTGTTGGATTCATGTGCTAGGAACAGCAATGCCGTGAAAGCCAACTGTTGAAGAAACATTTGTTCCAGAAATCTTACTATGATAAAACCAGCAAACTGCTCAGTTTAATGCCAGACACCTGACCAGTAAAGGCAAAACAGTTGAAGAAGGTAGAAGTGATGAAATGAAGTGCTTGAGAAGGGTGGTAGGATGCACACTGCGTGACAGACAAATGAGGACATAAGAGCATAAGCCAAAGTAGCACTAAGTGCAGAAAAGATCAAAGAGAACAGATTACGGTGGTGTGGACACATGCCGAAAAGCAAAAGACAATCTAGTGAGGATGATTTGGGACAAACAGGAAGAATGTAAGAGGAAGCAAGGATGTCTAGCAAAGAGTTGGATGGATTGTGTGAAAGAAGATCTGCGACAGTCAGGCATGAGAGTTGAAAGCAGGAGTGTGGCACTGAATTGAGAGAGTTAGTGACGGTTAACATGATACCCCAACCCCATGTAGAAATAATGGGAAAAGGGGACTGATTATGATGAATGATGATGGTATTAAAACATCATTTTTGTCCTAGATTACAGAATGACATCACATATATCTGGTCATCTGACTTCTAGTTCCCATGCTACCCCCATTTGTTGAGATGTGTTATAGCATATGGAAGCTATAAAATCATAAAACACTTCCACTCTTCCTACAGGAGCTAATAAACCATTCTCTGGCACAGACATTTAGTCTCTGGCTGCAATCAGAACTGTAAGATACAATGTTTATGTAAGATTGCCTCCTGCCCCATTATCAGTGGGACACTCACGGATTGAGCTGCCTCATCCTATTGCCCACTGTGCAAAGTAGTGGGACTTGAAAAGCCCCATTTTTCAATCTCACTGAATCACTAAGGAAAAGATGTAATTACTTCTGACTTTTCCATGGCAATTCAGTTACATCACTAACCCAACCCAGACCTGCAGGCAGAGCTATTCCCTATTAGGTCTGAGTGCTTTAAATCATGTAGCAATTGGCTACAATTCATGAAAGGGGTGGTGATTGGGGAAGAAAGAGCCCTGCAAAGATCACAGCTATAGTAGGGTTTGTTTTTATTGCTTCTACAGCCACTAAAAAAGAAAAAAGACCAAGATGTTTTCCCCTAACGAGTCAGCCAGCCAGCCAGCCATCCATGCATTCATCCAGCCAGCCAGCAATCCAGCCCATCCATTCATCCAGACATTAATCCATCTGTCCAGCCATTAAGCTATCCATCCAGCCATTCATACATCCAGCTGCCACTCCCACCAACCAGCCAGCCACTGTACCTATAACAGCATCTCCTTCACCATCCTGTGGTAATGTCATGGTAGAGAGTGTGTCCAGTGTCATATTGGCCAAACACCCATGTCCCACTTTGGTCTGTTTAAAAGGTGGCAACCCTAGCTTTACAGCCTAAATTAAGTAATTTAATTTTTTACTATATTTCAAAGTTAGCTGGACTGAGATTAACCTCTTTTGTTCCAGGATCCTCTGTTAAAACGTATATATTTAATCAGTTACAATACACTCAGGACTCACTGTTGGTACATTTTTAACACAAGCAACTTTACAAATACATTTTCAACACAACCATTTTTACAAATCTTTTTGATATACAAATGACATAATTCTTTACAAAACTCCATCTAGCTGTGTTGGCATATATTACATATCCACTGCCCTAGTTCTACTGGTATAGCTGGCAATACCTCACATCATCACACACAGCACAATTTTTCATTTATAGCTGTTATATTGCTACAGAACATCATGTTACAGATGAGTATAGATCTAGATTCAACATATACATGCTGATATATGGTTTCAAGTCCCAAGCTTTCCAACGATGACAACAGTTTATACAGAACATCCTCCTCCATCATTTTTTCCACAAGAAGAAAGTAAACCTAAAAGGAGCAGGAATTGAATAATTTATGTAATGTTGCTTAGGCTATATGATATATAGCAATATACGTGAAGCATAATGTTTGTTAATTTCAACTTAATACATTTTTATTACTTTTATATAAATGTAAATGTGCCAATGTAACAAGTGATAATTCAATAAAGGTGTTAAAAAAGAAGAAAGTAAACCTATGCGTCTGTCAGACTCTGGGTTTATCCTATTGCCCTTCCCTTCAAAGACCTACCAAGTGAATATCTTCAATCTTGACGAATCTCTCCATACTTAAATAACCTATTTAATAGCAGATAGAATATTAAGTTCATGCAGAAGTGTTCTCAGGTCATTAGTATTAATTCCATCTCCTCTCTGTGCTTTGTTTTGGTCCATTTTGCATAGTTCTAGTTCAATATAACATAATTTAATTTCAGTACCTAAAGTTACCTGCGTCTTACTAATTTATCGCCCTTTCTGTGGAGCTAAACTGCTTTTCTTTTCATAATATTTTGTAAATATGTAAATATATCTCTACAATCTGTTGTGCTCAGAAAATATTTTAGAATCTACACACATCCTGTGATTCAATAATGCCTACACTAAGTGTACACCAATCTGAGTGACCAGACAACACAAATATAACTCACACGTTCTTCCTCCTAATTTTTACGCTTACTTTCTTGCAGCTTTAAATATTGAGGGGAATTCATAAGGGTTACCATAAAGTGTAGACTACTTGTATACTTATTGTAATCTTTCTGAGTAACTAGAAAGTGCAAAAAATGTGAAAGGGATATTCATGAATACAGATTGTGTACACTTAGTGTAGTTGTTATTGAATCTGGTCCACAGTTTATCAGTTTGTATGCTTTAACTCCTGCCACATCTTATGCTTCTATAAAATGGATGTCTATTATGCTCGATATCCTTATACAAATTGTCTTCAAGTTTTTGGTTGATCTTGTTTCACACTATGTTTACTTTGTCTATCCAGGTTGTTTATTTCAGTTTTCAGAGTTATAATCTGACCTCTTTTCCATTTTGTATATTTTTGTTTCTCATCTTAATCAAGTATCTTGTAAATGATCTGTACAGACACACTGAAGTATTTTCTCACATGAAGATGATGGAAGAATGTTTATTCACCCCTTATTATTCCAGTATTCAGCCACTCACATCTTGTTCATCATTAACTTTATGTAATATTTTGTATCACTGAAAAACGTGTAGCTTATTATGCCTTTTTTCCCAGGTGAATATGTGCATCTGTTTCTTTAAAAAAAAAAATCATGATGTCATACTTTGTTTAAAATACATATGCTACAGCAATAGAGGCAGCACACTGGCCCAGTGGGCAGTGTTGTCACCTCATAGCAAGAGGTTCTCCAGCTTCACTCTTGGCTGGGGTGCCTTCTGTGCAGAGACTATATGTCCTCATTGTGTGTGGAGGGTGGTTCTCTGGGTGCTCCAATTTCCTGCCATATACCAAAAACATGCAAAAGGTGCCTGGACAGTCTAAACTGTCTGTAGGTATAAATGTGCATTTGTGGCATTGAAGAACAAATGCAGCAGAGCTAGCCAATTGGCTTGATGATTGTCACTGTTGAAGTGTCACCCCAGCTCCATGTGTAACAATAGCAAGAAGGGGTTGTGGATGGATGGATGCTACAGCAGTATCTCTACCTGCTCAGTATACAGTCACAATGTCATATGTCTGTGACTACAAAACTGTTCTCTACATTAGTAGTGGTACCTTAGTTAATGGTTTTCTAAGGACAGAGTTCAATGACATGTTACCAGATGACACAACTTTTCTGCCAAAGGCATACTGATAAAACCATCTGCAGCAAAAAAGAAAAGCACTGCAAAATGCATTTCTACCTGAATGCAGTTTTTCTTAGTAGTAGTAGTGAATAACTGTGATACAGGGGCTGTTGGTTTGCATCCTGTATGAGAAAGTCAGCTAAACTACTTTCTGAATCATCTACCTGTAAATGCCGTTCTTTATCAAGACAACAGTATGCTTAAACTGATCTAGTTCTTTAGTAATGAACTCTCATGCATCATGAGCAGTGTCCCAGATAAGCTCAGGTGTCATTTTAACAGCTCTCACTGGCCCACTTACTTCTTATAGCCCTTAGTGTTATTGTAGCTAAATAATTCACTATTCCAGGAAAAGTCACGCACACTATTTTTGGTAGTTTTCATTCCTTTAATGTCTTAGACTTTCTTACATTCAGATTTTGTGCACAAAATAAATAACTGATATTTACACTACTGGCACTATTCTAGGGCTTAAAGTTTTGCTTACTACCGCATAAAAGTTTTCTTGTTTGTCTTTTTGGCTTTTCCTGGTTAGGGGTCGCCACAGCAGAACTCCGGTCCACTAATGATTGGTAGTCGATTTTTATGGTGCTGAGTTGCCAGCCCGACACCCAACCTTCAGCGAAGGCACACCCATTCGCGCATGTCTTTCGGAGGCCACTCAACCGCGGGAAGGATTACTACTGCATAAAAGTATCCATCTATAATAGATACTATATTTAAAATTTGGACATGTTTCTTCTGTTCTCCTCTGAAATGCATTATGCCCTTATATCAAACTAAATGGAAAATGGAAAAAGTAATACCTCCGAAAAACGATATTGAATGTAGTGAGGGTATTTCATTCTTCAAACAAATGTACTGTTTTGTTCTCTGAAGAGCTTTGCAATTCCCAACTTATTTGAGATGTTGCCAAGTACGTCGAGGGGATAATGTGGCCTTTAGAGAGGTTGGTTTAAGCTTTTAGCATCTAACAGTATCCTATGCTTGCCCACTCAAAGCTTTACATCTACCATATTACTGCAGTACACAAAGCTTTACCTTGTTTGCGCTGTAAATGGGGTGTCCCACTCCCTGCTACTGTACCTGTACATAGCAGTGTGCTGTATATTCTTGAGTGTTATTTTGGACCTAATAGGAAGCAATTTTCACACATCTTAATGACTATTACAAATGAGATGCAATCATTCACCATTTCATCACTGTTCACATAAGTAAAGTTTTTATCTAGCAACTTCAGTTCTTCTGCAAACTCTGCAAATTAATTTTTTCTTTGCATACTAGCAGAAGCATGTAACTAGAGAATATTATTTTAATACACTTGTTAACCATGTATGTACTGAACACAAGCGGCTATTTTCAGGTGAAACCCAGAAGTACTGTCTGATTAAATGACAATCACGGTTACACAACAGGCAAATGGAGAAGGAAGGAATCAAACCATGCACCTTGGGTTACATGAAGTGGCTTATTAATAGCTCAGATCCTTAATCCTCTGCATTAACTGCCAGATGTTCTCTGCATCAGTCTCATACAACATTAGGAGTTTGTTACAGTACTAAAAATATATTCACTGTTTTCATCAGTTCAGTGCAACAAGTAGTGACACTCTTCCTGCATTTTGGAGCATGATGACCCAGCAAAAAGAACTCCAACATTCCAACATACTGCTAAATCTTCTCCACACATTAGGTAAGTTAACTGACTCCCAATTAAAAGAAAGTGTAGTTCACTCCATCTTTCTCTAATACTTTGCCTTAGCATTAGTTCACAGTGGCTCACCGTACCCTGACTGCCCAAAACAATATTGCAAATGGCTATATTTTTTCCGTTATAGTATACTGGATGTATGTGATGGCAGAAGGACAGTTAGCCTAGGTTCCATGACATTTTTCTTAAATTTTACATTCAACCAGCCCTCCAGCCCCCTTTCCCTTCCATTCCCTTCATTTTACCACCTGTTCCGTGTCCTCTTGAATACATTCATGGACTCCTTTCTCTGCTTTTCTTTCCAAGGGTCCATAGACCTAGCCATAAATAACTACTTTTGCAAATCCTGGTATTTTATTTTTGTTGTCCCCTATGTGTTCTCTTCTGCTATGAAATGGCAGTTGGCTCATGTTTACTTTCTAGCAAGCTCACTTTGATCATTTTTGTCTGATTTTTGATTTTCTTTACACCCTTCTTTTGACACTATGTAATGTCCTTGCCCTTTTACTGGTATTAAAAGGCTTCTATCTTCAGACTTGAAACACATTGCATAACCTTTCACACTACAACACAGTGCAGCTGAAGGTACTCCAGCATGCTCAAGTAATTACTTTGTATACTTCCAGTAAGTTTGATCATATATATATATATATATATATATATATATATATATATTTAGCATATGTTTCATAATTATCCATCATTCATACACTACTCATACACTGTAAATTGCTATTGCACTAACCTAATATCTGTATCTGTGCTATAAAACATGTAGGTCATGTGAACGCAGTCAACAAATCTGGACAAAGTTTGATTAACTGCAAAATGTCTTCTTTGAACTACTGCACAGGACCTTCATACTTTAGGATAACTAAAAGGTCCACAAGCTCATCAGTGGGGGGGGGCCCAGGTAGAAGATGAGCTAATCCCAAAGGCCTACAGGAACAGGGACTCCTCCGAAGATGGGAAGGAGAAGACCATCTGCCGCTATGCTTGAGAACTTCCAGGATGTCCCCGAAGGAAACCTCTTCAGGTGGAAGTCTGGTGGACCTGTCTCCCTCCTCAAAATCTGTGTCCTTGGTGAGGGACTCCCTGGGGGAGTTCAAGTGCCTGCTCTTACATGTTCTCTTCTGGGGGGGTTCCTCCACAGTGTGCTCAGGAGAGGACTCAGAAGAGATGGGGACCCCAAGTGGGGCATTGCCCGTCTGAAGGTGCTCTTGAGATAACTGACCCTGGATGGATGATGAGGCCTCAGCACCCAATCCTGAGAAGGGCTGGGGAGGACCTAGAGAAGAAGAGGTAAGTACCATACTAGAGAAGTTCCTCTCTACCACCCAGAAGGCCGACCAGCTGGACAAAGTCCGCCCCATGCCCAGCGGCCAGGGCCACCTGGGAAGGGAGAAGGGACCCCAATGGAGCACCAAAGCCCTCAGACAATATCAACTCTAAGCTGTCCAGTGCTGAAGCTCCCAAGGGAAGCGAACAATCCAAAAAATCCAGACAAGAACCCCCCCCCCCAGGGAACTCACAATGACACCTCAGAGAAGAAGCACACCCTGGTCCAAAGGCTAACAAAGCCAGACAGGGATCCTGACGGTGCTGAGAAGGGGGTATACCTGACAATGTCCGTCTCTCACTAGAAATCCCCTGGTCCTTACATTCCAAAACCTTTTGGATTGGAAGAGGCCAGTGGAGTCCTGTGGATGGTGAGGGTTCCCTAGCCTCAAAGGCAGGGGACGGCAGCAAGCCCAACTTGATTTTGGCCTTGAGGAAGCTCTTCATAATCCTATGTCCAAGTGAAGGATCTGGATGAAGCTGATGAGTGACCAGATCTTGCTGGGATCTGATCTTGGATCCTGCAGACCCATGACCCAGAGAAGGGGATCAGATCCGAAGACTTGGATCCAACTCCCTAGAGGACTGAGAAGAGGAAAGTACAGTTGTGTACACTTACCATAAATGAAGATGTTTGAGTGCATTCACTGTTGCAGTCATCACACTTGGGTTATCTGCCCGCAGGTAGCCCTCAGTTGGCCCGAACACCAGAGACTTAGTATTTCTACATCAGATGCTGTCACTTCAAGACTGACGTCAGGTCTTCAGGGGTATAAAAACAGGCAGCCAATACCATTACATCAGTTTTTCTTGCCCCAAATGTCAGGAGCCCCCCAAATAGGGAGCTAGGTTATGGTGGGGAAAACACCACCAGTAAAAAGTAAATACCAATAACAATACCCCAGAAGGGATTAGTAATATCCCTAGATAGGAGAGAGAGAAAACAGGGGGCTGGAGGGAGGGAAACCAGGACTGCAACAGTGAATACACTTGAACATCTACATTTAAGGTAAGTGTACACAACTGTACTATGTTCTTCGTGTTTCACTGTTGCAGTCATCACACTTGGGTGGATTCCCAAAGCTGAAGAAGGGTGGAGGCAGTCAAGAAGAGTTAGGGCTGGCTAGTATGCCTTGAAGGCTGTTGTGGCAAATACTTCCCTGGATTTGGAAAAGATAGGCAGGTGTTAATGCTTGGTGAAGGTGTGTACAGAACTCCAGGTAGCAGCCTCCAGGATGTCCCTGGTAGGGACTCCCCTGAGAAATGCTGTAGAGGTAGATGTTGCCCTAGTTGAATGTGTTCTGACCCCCTGAGGGGTTGGTTTCCCATGGTGCTTGTAGCAGAAATAGATGTAGTGTGCTATCCATTTGGAAATAGTTTGTTTTGAAATGGCCTTGCCCTCTGCCCCTGTTGCAAAGCTGACTAGTAGCTGGTGAGATTTTCTGAAGGGCTTAGTCCTATCAAGGTAGAATCTGAGCTGTCTGTGCACGTCTAAGGAGTGCAGGATCCTTTCCCCTTTATTTTGAGGATTAGGGAAGAAGGTTGGCAAATGGATGGATTGACTGAGAGCCACACTGGACAACACTTTAGACATAAAGGAAGGGTTTGTCCTGAGGGAAGCCCTATCAGCATGGAAAATAATGAAGGGTTCCACAGCCATCAGTGCTTGTAGCTCAGACACTCTTCTAGCTGAACTGATGGCTAGAAGCAAGGCTGTTTTCCAAGAGAGGAATTTTAACTCTGCTGATGCAGCAGGTTCAAAGGGGGGAAGCTTGAGCTTTTCCAGTACAAAGTCAAGGTCCCAAGCAGGGGTGGGTGCTCTCCTTGGTGGCCTTAAGTTGTTTGCCCCTCTCAGGAACTGTTTGATAACAGGGTGCGAGAAGAGAGGTGGCTCAGTGTTGTAATGAGCAGAAATGGCTGAGGCATGTATCTTAATGGAGCAGAAGGACAGGCCTTTGTGGAGTAGCTCTGCTAAGTAATCCAGGATAAGCGGCAGAGAGGGCAGTGTTGTGTACTCTCCGTAAAATTGAATCCATGAGCAGAACCTTTTCCACTTATCAGCACAGGATTTTCTTGTACTGGGTCTTGTGGCTTCAAGAATGATGTCCAGCACCTGTTTCCTTAAGGTTGCTGGGGAGAATTCAAGGAATAAGCCAAGCTGCAAGATTTAGGGTTTGCAGTTGTGGGTGCATAATCTGTCCCTCCTACTGAGAGAGAAGGGTTGGATTCTGGTGTAGGTTCCAGAGTGGCACCGATGTCAGGCTGCACAGGAGTGGGTACCAGTGCTGAGTGGCCAGTCTGGGGCAATCAGAATTGTCCTTGTTCTGTCCTGTTTTATCTTGAGTAATACTCTTGAAATGAGGGTTAGAGGGGGAAAGGTATAGATTGAGAGATTTACCCACTGAAAAGATAGGGCATCCACTTATCAGGCCCTGCTGTGAGGATTCCTGGTGCAGAATTTGCTGAGCTGGTGGCTGTAGAGGAAGGCAAAGAGATCCACCTCTGGGGTTCTCCCATTTCTGGATAAGAAGGCTGAAGGTGCTGTGCTCCAACTGCCACTCGTGTGGTTCTAGGAGATTTCTGCTTAAGTCATCTGCCAGTAGGTTTTGTTTGCCTGGTGGGAATTAAGCTTGCAGATGGACTTGAATGTCCAAGACCATGTTTCACAGGGCCATGGCTAGCCTGCAGAGTGGGTAGGAATGGGATCCCCCCTGCTTGCTGATGTACCCCGTAACTGTGGTGTTGCTTTTTTTATTAGCAGTTGTCCTGGAAAGATTAGAAATCTGGAAGCTGTCAGGGCATTCTGTACACCTAGCATCTATTTTTGGTTGATGTGAAGATGAATTTGAATTGGGCTCCAGTGGCCCTGAACACATATTCTGTCCATGTGTGCCCCCCCGGCATAGTCTGATGCATCTGTGGTTAGGGTTTGCGCAGCTTGGGGTTGAGTTAATGGCAGTCCCTTGTTGTGGTTGCATGCTTATGCCCCCCAGAGGAACTCTGTCCTTAGACAGGGTATGATAGGAATGACTGTTTCCAGGTCCTGAGAATGCTGACACCAAAGACTTTTTAAGTACCATTGGAGTTTCCTCATATGCAGTCTTGCATATGGAATCAGCAGTATACATGAGGCCATGAACCCTAGGGCTTGCAGTATTTTTCTTGCAGATAGCTGGGTTCTGGTGGCCATTTGTTTGAAGTAGTCTGTCAGATAGACTTGTTTTTCTGAGGTGAGGAATGCCATCTGGGAAGTTGTGTCCAAGCTTGCTCCCAGGAATACAATCTTTTGACTGGATACCAGTTTTGAGTTTCATTGCTGGTGTATCACAAGGAAGTGAGAAGGTTTTTCACAAATGTCAGGTGTTGCAGCAGCAATTCCTGACTGTCCACCTGAATCAGGCAGTCGTCCAAGTACGGCTAAATCTGGATATTTCTCTGCCTGTGGTAAGCAATAGCTGGAGCCAGGCATTTTGTGAATACTCTGCGCGCAGTAGATAAGCCAAAAGGAAGTGCAGAGAACTGATAATGCATAGACCCTGCCCTGAAACGTAGATACTGCCTGCATGATTCCCTTATGGGAATATGCAGATAGGCTTCTTTTAAGTCTAGGGTGACTAACCAGGCATCCTTGCCTAGCATAGGAAGAAGCTGTTGCAGCGTAAGCATTTTGAATTTTGGTACCACAAGGAAGGTGTTGAGAATGGAATGATCCAGGATTGGGCACCAAGAGCCCTCTTTCCTGGGTATCAGGAAGAGTCTGGTGTAGAATCCTTGAAACCTCTGTTCTACTGGAACCGGCTGAATAGCTCTGATATTGAGCAGGGAAAGTATGTGGTTTTGAGCCTCTGCCCACTGGTTTGGAGGAAGGTCTGGAAACCCGCTTGGGGTTGGCAGTGAATGGAAATAAAATTTGTACCCCTGGGATACAATGTTGAGGACCCATCAGTCCTGAGTGATGGACATTCAGTTTTTTGCATGAAGGGCAAGTTTTCTTCCTAGGGGCACAAGCAATTGGGCAGGGCTGGGGAGTGGAGCAAATAAGTCATTGTGAGCTTTTTTCCATAAGGAGGTGGCTTACCACTTCCTGCTATAGGGGTGGGGGCACTCCATTGCTCAGATCTCTGCATACCCTGAGACTGAAGTCTGGGTGGTCTGTTTCTCCTGGGTCTCGTTTGAGAAGGCCTAGAGGGGGCTGGAAAGGGCGAGTGTTTGGAAGGGCAATGCCTACTGAATCTATGGGGTTGCACTTGTAAGAATTCTTTAACAGTCTGCATAGACTTAGCTTTTTCTTCCATCTTTTTAAGAACCTCTTCTGCTTTGGTGCCAAACAAACAGTCCTTATTCAAAAGAGTGTCTAGTAACGTTGATTTGACATGGTCTGGCAAGGTCTGCTCCTTCAGCCAAGCATGTCTTCTCAGTACAGAGCCAGAGACAACTGCCCGGCAAGATGCTTCTAGGGCGTCAATGACACACTGCAAAGTATGCTTGCTGACTTGGCTTGCAGAGTGCATAAGCTCCTGCAATTCTTTATTTTCTGCGCAGTTTGAAAAGGTTGCCACTTTTTGTTTAATTAATTCCATAATATGTTGCTGGTACTTCAGCATGTGAAACTGACAATTCAATGCCCTAATAGCAAGAGTTGCAGAGGTATATACCGTCTTACCCCATCTGTTCAAAGCTATGGAATCCCTGTCCAAAGAGGTGGGATTCTTGGCTGTGGTAGCCTTGACACCTTCAGGCCCCTGGGAAATGATCTCTGGTTCAGCAGTAGGATTCTTGAAAAGAAATTTGTGAGTGTCGGGTACTCTGTAGTACCTGTCTGGTTTCCTAGGGGCAGGAGGCAAAGTCTCAGGAGTAAGACTGGATTCCATAAAAACATCATCCACAACATCCAGGACAGGGGGTATTGCTAAGGGCCTGTGTTGAGGCAGCTCTAGAAATGTTCTGAGTCTCTTCTTGGATTGAGGATAGTCTTGGCATTCCCAGTGGAAATGCTCTCGTAAGGTATGCAAGGTTTCACCAAAAGAAAAATCCTCTGGAGGGAAAGCAGAGGGAATGGATTCCTCTGCATCTGAATCCTCATAAGCAGATAAGGGCATGTCTTCATAATCAGAAATTTCAGAGTCATTGGACTCCTGGTCTGTAGAAGCTGAAGGGGACTGGACTCTTTGTCTCTTAGCAGGGAAGGCTGACTTCTCCTAATCAGCGTAATAATTCTTCAGCCATTCTAACCATTTGATTTTGTGGCATGGGAGCAGGTGCATGCGCTTTGGTCGTCAGTTTTCTAGGCATAGTGCATACTCTGGGCCTAAGAAACTCTGTAGTTTTGGTTAAAAAGAAGTCGCCGGTTTAAGTCGAACATCAGTTGAGCGAATAACCACCTCAGAAGCCGGTGCCTGCTCAGCGGCTCTGGACTCATCCAAGGTAGAGACAGCTGCAGTTTCTATAGTCAATGAAGAGCCTCGTGGTATACCGGACTCCGAATGGGTCTCGGTAAAGGCTTGCGAATCCAGTGAAGGGGGCATCAGGGGCTGCAAAAGCACCTCACTGATACCAGCAGACTGGCGACCAGCTTAATGGAAGCATCATCAGCGGTTTTGGACCTATACGGTTTGTCTCTGTCTTTATCTTTACATTTTTCCAGAATATTGGTAGTTGGATGGCTTACCGAAGCCATTTCAGAATACGGAGATTGAGAGCGAAAGAATTTAGTGACAAAGAGAGCCTGACGACGAATGGTTCAGGCGTTAAATAAGGCACAAAATGGACAGCAAGGGACGTCGTGGTCTGGGCCTGAACAGGTGATGCAGTAAGAAAGAAAATCTCTGTGAGGTATTTGCTTTCCACAGGCAAGACAATTGTTAACTATTTCTGACATCGGTTAGAGCAAGAAAAAAGGATCCTCAATGGGGTGCTTAGCTTTAGAAGACTTCAGGATTATTAAATTCATAAATGAAAATTCAAGTAGTGGCTGACCGGCACTTGCAAACTGCTTCTGGCTCCCTGGCAATAAAGACTGATGTAATGGCGTTGGCTGCCTGTTTTTATACCCCTGACGACCTGACGTCAGTCCTGGAGTGACAGCATCTGACGCAGAAATACTAAGTCTCTGGTATTCGGACCAAGTGAGGGCTACCTGCAGGCAGATAACCCAAGTGGGATGACTGCAACAGTGAAACATGAATAACATCTTTAGATTACAATGGGAACCGACATAACTGCTGGATCCAACAACTTTGTTCGGTCTGAAGTTTTGGTCAACATGCCAGATGGATCCAGCAAATTGGTCAGATCCAAGGAAGGCTTGACCTACTCAGATCTGAAGGCATCCACTCTGCCAAGGCCTTGGACTTAGTGATCCAAAGCTCTCGGAAAGGCAGATCTGGAGATCTGTGATACGACAGCCTCGACTTCTTTGGAAGGAAGGGAGGAAGAAATCTCTTCTTATGCTCCTACAAGGGCTTGGAAGGGGAGTCCAAGGACAGAAGACCACCCTGATATCCAAGCCCTTCTGTAAAAGCTGGATGCGGTGCTCAACAAAGGCCCTAGGGTTGAATTTGGAGCAAATGTTGCATTCAACCTCCAGGTGCACTGACTCTAAACAATTGAGACACTCCTCGTGTAAGTCGGGACAAGGCATCTTCCAACCTCACGAGGAGCATCTTTTAAATCCTGAACGCTTTTCAGCATGCTAAGGTAAATAAACCACACACACACAATCAGAGTAAGGACAGAGAAGAGGTTTTTTTTTTTTTTTTTTTTTGAAAGTACTGAAAGAAGGAAAGGTTAAGTGCCAAGCATTAGAAGTTAGTGGGAGCCTTACTAAATACAAAGGTTGTAATTGGGAGGGAAGGTAATTCAGTTAAACTATAAATAGAAAGTTAAGGACAGAAAGGAACCTTTAAGAGAGCAAAATTAACCCAAGGAAAAGTCACTTATCTGAACACTGGTAAGCCTGAGTCTAGACAACGTCTGAAACATTTCAGCGACAAACAAGATCTGTGGGCTAGAAAGTAGCAGGGGATTATGGGAAGGGGAGGAGCTTGAGCTCTGGATCCTTCTGAGAAGCTGCTGGCTGGGATCTGAGGTTAGATCCAAGACCCATGTGTGATAAATAATGACATGGATAGCATCAGATCTACCATTAAACAGATAAACTGAAACTTGACTGCATGGTTTAAATCACAGACTGAGAAGTATGAGTAGTGTGAATACAACTGGAATCATCCATTTACCGGGAAAAGAGAGACAATTCCATTATGACTATTAAGAAGTAATCATTAAGTGACGTTTGGCTTTTACTTGGTAAGGATGTAAGCAGGTCTTTCACCACATTATTGACACAGCACATTGTGATAAATGGCTTAAAAATGACACCTTCAGTCTGTACCCTGCACTATCTTTCGTCCAGTGTCCATGGAAGTGGATCATGAATTGAACCAAATGCCTTTATGTAGTCTTCATACATTGCTGCAACAGAATGTAATTAATTAAGCTTCAAATTAATGTAGTTGGCAAGTCTAGCAATGGCAACAAAATGTTGTGCTGTTAAGATAAAGTTAGTCACCTCATGATGAACCATTTTATCTAATATTCACTTGGCAAAGGACTCATTTCTGTAATATTTTATCTATAAAATATCAGTGACGGAATACTAAGAGATGACTTGTGTCTGGCATACAAGACATCCTCTGACCCAATACTGATGGAGCTACTGCACATCAGCAAGTCAAATGGCATCAGAAATACTCAGTCATCAGTCTATGGATCTAAACCTTCTCTGCAACACTAACAGAATGGTTTGGAGGGACAGGTATATCTTTCAAAGGATAACACTACTCATGGTCCATACTCAAGAGCAATTTGGATCTATGGATGGGTAATGGATAATTTTACTAATGGGCAGAGGGAACTCCTAGATGCTTTACTCCATTCATGTGTCCCCTCAAATTATCTATAGTGTGATTCTAGTCATTGTCATTAGGGGTAATATATAATTTTTAACCATGGGATGAGTAAGGCCAATCTAACACCAAATGGGATAGGCTAATTCAAGCACTGAAAGGGAAACTATTTAGGCTTAAAATGGCCTACAAGGGCGGCTAGCTTAGTACTTACCTAAGAACCTATAGACCAATAAACATTAGCCTGTAGTTTTCATCTTTGGAAGGGACATTAACTTCTTTAAAATAGTTTTTATTAAAGTTTTCACATGTCAAAGTATATTTATGAAATATTATGAATCTAGAATAAGTGATATTAGCAATTATTAAAAGGTACATAATAGCAACAGAAACATAACATGAGCAGGTCAGAGATATTAAGAAAAGTTAGTACACTACATCACAGATGTAAATTCCATAAAATTTTAAAAGTAGAAGCCAGTCTTTTTTCAAAATGTCATTTTTGTCTTTTAAAACAGTTTTTTATTACATACTGTGCCTGCTGTAGGTATCCAGTTTGATTGCATGCTAATGTTCCTTTGTTCTGTCTTCCACTGTCTCACCAGGAGTGACTCAATTACAAAGAAGAAAATGATTTTTATTTTTAATTCAGTGTACACTGAAGAAAGGCTTTTCTTAACCACACACAAACTGGATTCCCAACTAAACGTTATACTTTTATAAAATATTATTTGCTAGTCATACGTGGTTTTCCACCCTGGAGATTCATTTGGACAATGCTGAAGCAAATGCCTGGAATTTGTTACCTCCTCCCCATACACCTAGCATTTAAATTTTGGATTCCTACTCTGAATAAAGATTGCAGCAGCAGGTCTCCGTTTTTATCCTTTGCTTTATTCTTTACCTGATCCCAAATGTGAGGTGATAACTATGTACTGCCAATCCATTGCTGTAAAATCTCCTTAAAATGGAGACAACATTGTAGACCACTAGGACAAGATATTGTAGATGTTACCACCCCTCCCTCTCTCGATACTTCTCTATTTCCCCAAAAATTGTTGACCACTTACAATCAACAATTTATTCGCCATATGTGTTTCTCTAGATCTCAAGGTCTTACATTTATTTAGGTTTAACAAATGAGTATCCAGAATCCTCCTCTAATCCCATAGTGCCCAATAACAATTTGCACCTCCTTCTTCCTCCTCAGTATAGATTAGTAAAATACAGGATTGCAGACAATATGCACCTAATTCAGTAACTCTCACCTCCTTCTAAAACTGAATGTCTTGTCCCTTCCTGGTCTGTATCATTTGTGGATATGACCATTTATTCTACTTAACTTTCTATCAAATATCCCCAGTTGTGATAAACTCCATCTTCCAACCACCTATCTATCTAATTCTTTGTTTCATTCCATGGTGAAAATCTCCAACAAATCCCTCATCATATTCTGTTTGAAACTACGGGTGCCACATTAAAGCCACAGAATAAGTTGAAAAATGAGGGATTCTCTAACCCACACTTATACATTAGCACAAAGCCTGGACTTGCAGGTTCAACGTCTTTGCATGCACCCATGTCTATATATCCCCTTCAGTATTTAGCAGCTCTGAATGATTCACTCTAATTAGGATGTGCCTTAAAAGATAAACAACTAGCAGAGAAATAATGTTAAGAAAATATAATCTTGAACTTATATTTTCTCTTCATTATTGATTTTTAGTTAGTCCTTTTTTTTTCCACCAAATTTCTCAACACAGACTCTAAGTGAAATGCCTACCTTTAGACCTAAATACATTTGGAAAATCCTCTTCCTTTATTGACCTATTGCTCCCTTACTCACCCTTTCCCAAAACATATCTAACATTGTGCTACACTGGTTAAAATTCAAGCTTGAAACATATTAAAAGTCCCTAAGACTGCCGAAATACACGGTAATGACTTCTCTAAATTATCTCAAATTAGGGTACTGACAGTAATCGGCTAATAAACTGGAAAGTAATTTTCTCTTGCCGTCTGTATCTAAAGCTTGGAGCTTATTTTGGAATTTACTGCAATCAGTTCAACAGCTAAAATAAAAAGACCAAAGCAAAACAAAAACCAAACTAATGAATTAAAATTAAATAAAAAAGCTGGAATAGAAAACACAAGTTCAACTTAAAAAAAATAAAGCATTCAACAATAAGCGCGTTCGTCTCTGAACATAAGACTTCATCAGACTGCAAAAAAAATATACAGCCTTTTAAATACTGATTCAGTTTAATAACATTACTAGTAAATTAATGCTTAATGCCTTTACTTTTAAGGAAGGCTACAAAATCTTCCCTGTCATTAAGACCTGCTTGGTGGGTGGCAGGCATCCAACCTTACTTGCCATGAATACTCTAGCCACTCTAATTCATCTTCAGCATTAAACATACTATTAAAATGTTTAATTTCCCCAATACTAAAAATGTAAAATCTACTTTACATGAACATACTTTATAATGCTTGCCAAGTGCATTCTTTTCATCCTTAGTCACTACAGCATACTTATGTTCATACTTCCTCTTGTAGTCAGTCACTACAGCATACTTATGTTCATACTTCCTCTTGTAGTCAGTCACTACAGCATACTTATTTTCATACTTCTTCTTGTAGTCAGTCACTACAGCATACTTATGTTCATACTTCCTCTTGTAGTCAGTCAGTACAGCATACTTATTTTCATACTTCCTCTTGTAATCAGTCACTACAGCATACTTATGTTCATACTTCCTCTTGTAGTCAGTCACTACAGCATACTTATGTTCATACTTCCTCTTGTAGTCAGTCACTACAGCATGCTTATGTTCATACTTCCTCTTGTAGTCAGTCACTACAGCATGCTTATGTTCATACTTCCTCTTGTAGTCAGTCACTACAGCATGCTTATGTTCATACTTCCTCTTGTAGTCAGTCACTACAGCATACTTATGTTCATACTTCCTCTTAAAGTCAGTCACTACAGCATGCTTATGTTCATACTTCCTCTTGTAGTCAGTCACTACAGCATGCTTATGTTCATACTTCCTCTTGTAGTCAGTCACTACAGCATACTTATGTTCATACTTCCTCTTATAGTCAGTCACTGCAGCATACTTATGTTCATACTTCCTCTTGTAGTCAGTCACTAGAGCATACTTATATTCATACTTCCTCTTGTAGTCAGTCACTACAGCATACTTATGTTCATACTTCCTCTTGTAGATCTCCCTAGTAGTACGTCCCACACAAAATGAATTACAGGAAGAACAGATTACTAAGTAAACAACAAACTGTGATTTACAAGTATATTTTCCCTTCACTTCTATCCTATATCCATTAACACATATTTCCCTTACATCCCTCAACAAAAGATGGCATAAAGTACAATTGTAACACTTATACATGCCTAGATTGGTAACAATACCATCTACAGGCCTTCATTTACTTTGAAAGAGATTTCTAAAACTCTTCCCTCTCTTTTACACAAACATTGGGGCATCACCCACTATTCTGTTGACCTTAGAGTGACATTTTAATAAATTCCAGTTAGTATTAATAATCCTTTTAATGGCTTCAGCGTCTATGCTATTAGTAATTTTCACTGAGATGCTATAGTCTACCTGCTTGTCATATTTAACTTTTTGCCTTTTATTCACTCCCATTTCATTAACCTCTTTAAAATTGTTCTTTACCAAATTTTCAGGGTAGCCCCTAGTAATAAATTTATTGCATAAACTCATACTTTCATTTTTAAAATCTATATCTCTGTCTGTTAATTCACTGTCTCTTATCAGCTGTCCTTTGACAATATTGGTTTTGTTTTTTTTATGATGTATACTACTGTAATGTAAAAACTGCGGTAATAATTGCTTACTGTTGAATGCTTTATTTTTATTAAAGCTGAGCTTGTGTTTTCGATTCTGGCTTTTTCATTTAATTTTAATTCATTAGTTCAGTTTTTGTTTTACTTTGGTTCATTTTTTGTTACAATTATGGAGAAGTAAGCTGCTTCTAATTTTTTGGTGTTGTCATCAGGTTTTACACTGAATGACACACCGAACGTCTCTATTGTCCTAAACCAAGAAGGCTGTATTAGCCAGCCTGTGATTTCAAATAATATGAACACCAACGTGGGGTTTCAAAGGTCTTATGAAGCCCTATTGGGTAGTTTGGCTCCGCCTGTGGATACTTTTGGTGGAGCAATGCCTGCAGAACTGTAGAGTTCCCAATTTAAATGATGTTTTTAAACATTTGGAAAAAAGATTAAGACAGAGGAAAAGGCCTTAATGAAAGGGCCTCTATTAAACCTTTATTAAAGAAAAGGTTACATAAATGATTTTTGGGACTGTATGATATTTGTATGTATATTTACATATATTTATTTTTGTATATATATTCATATATTTATACATTGTTTAGTATAGTTCATTTAAGAGCATAGCATTATATAACCATTCATTTACTATATATATATATATATATATATATATATATATATATATATATTTGTTTTTTTATTAGACAGATTTTATTGCAGCTATTTTAGCATGTGTTTTAGTTTTGCTTATTTTGCTTGCTTTGCAATTTGAATGAATGAGCATTCATTCGTTTCAGATGAATGATTCAATTAAGTGTCTGCTACTTGCTAATTTTTTAATTATCTTGAGCAGCCTTTGATTGGATGAAGTTTTGATAATATATATATATATATATATATATATATATATATATATATATATATATATAGTGTGATTCATTTAATTTGTACTTGGTCTGAAGAAGCTCTACAGCGAAAGCGCTTACCACTTTTTTTATTAAACCTGTGGATTGTTTTTATTATTTGAAGACTTCTTGCGTGGTTCTTGGATTCCTTGCCATGATGAATGATGAATGATTTCATACAGCATTATTGACTTTTGTGCTTATACAGCAACACTGACTTTGGTGCTTCTGCCTGGTTTGTTCAGTTGCTTTTGTACATATTTTATTTTTGCCAGTTATTTTCTAGCAACGTAAGATTTACCTCTTGGGCTGCTGGTTACAATTATTATAATACTTATGTTCATACTTCCTCTTGTAGTCAGTCACTACAGCATACTTATGTTCATACTCCCTCTTGTAGATCTCCGTAGTAGTACGTCCCACACAAAATGAATTACAGGAGGAACAGATTACTAAGTAAACAACAAACTGATTTACAAGTATATTTTCCCTTCACTTCTATCCTATATCCATTAACACATATTTCCCACACATCCCTCAACAAAAGATGGCATAAAGTACAATTGTAACACTTACACATGCTTGAATTAGTAACAATACTATCTACAGGCCTTAATTTACTTTGAAAGAGATTTCTAAAACTCTTCCCTTTCTTTTACACAAACACTGGGCATCACCCACTATTCTGTTGACCTTAGAGTGACATTTTAATAAATTCCAGTTAGTATTAATAATCCTTTTAATGTCTTCACATCTATACTATTAGTAATTTTCACTGAGATGCTACAGTCTACCTGTTTGTCATATTTAACTTTTTCCCTTTTATTCACTCCCATTTCATTAACCTCTTTAAAATTGTTCTTTACCAAATTTTCAGGGTAGCCCCTAGTAATAAATTTATTGCATAAACTCATGCTTTCATTTTTAAAATCTATATCTCTATCTGTTAATTCACTGTCTCTTATCAGCTATCCTTTGACAATATTGGTTTTGGTTCTTTTATGATGTATACTACTGTAATGTAAAAACTGCGGTGGTGGTGCTGCAGTAGCATTGTCGCCTCACAGTAAGACGTTGTCCTGTTCGATTCTTAGCTAGAGCGTCTTCTGTGTGGAGACATGCGTGAATGGGCATACCTTTGTTGAAGGTTGTGTGTTAGGGCTGGCAACTCGGCACGTAAAAATCTACTGCCAATCATTAGCGGACCGGAGTTCCACTGTGGCGACCCCTAACTGGGAAAAGCTGAAAGGCACAACAACAACAACTACTGTAATGTAAAAACAAATTATTCTGTACATCTTTCTTAAAAATGGATGCCACAATCTTGTCTCCCTCTTTAATGACTGTTAATTCTAAATAATTAACAAAAATTGTTCTGTAATGCATAATGAAATTTAAAAAAGAACTCACATTATTCAAATACAATAAATATTCATTTAACAAAGGCACACCTCCTTTTCATACAAAAGCACATCAATAAATCTTTTGAAAAAACTGATGTGTTTAACATAAATACTTTCTAAAGCATTCACCTTCTCCCACCCATGCATGAATACATTTTCATAATTGCATAATTGCTTACTGTTGAATGCTTTATTTTTATTAAAGCTGAGCTTGTGTTTTCGATTCCGGCTTTTTCATTTAATTTTAATTCGTTAGTTCAGTTTTTGTTTTACTTTGGTTCATTTTTTGTTACAATTATGGAGAAGTAAGCTGCTTCTAATTTTTTGGCGTTGTCGTCGGGTTTTACACTGAATGACACACCGAACGTCTCTATTGTCCTAAATCAAGAAGGCTATATTAGCCAGCCTGTGATTTCAAATAATATGAACACCAACGTGGGGTTTCAAAGGTTTGATTAAGCCCTATTGGGTAGTTTGGCTCCGCCTGTGGATACTTTTGGTGGAGCAGTGCCTGCAGAACTGTAGAGTTCCCAATTTAAATGATGTTTTTAAACATTTGGAAAAAAAATTAAGATTGAAAACAACCTTTATTTTGTGCAAAGAGTACAGAAAGGTCTCAGGATTCCTATCATGCCGATAGGAAGCGACATTCCCTCTGATTTTTTGTTGAAGGGGGTTGCTTTAAATGAAAAAGTGGGACTGCAGTATCTCGAGATGTTAATAAGGTTGAATAAGCAGAGGATCGAGGCACTGAATGGAATAATCCATGAGACCTTCTTTAAGCTTAAAGATAATTTGTCAGTGGAGAACTTTGGTACTAAATTTATTAGTATCAAAGATAAACTTATTAAGGAAAAAAAAAAGAATAACTAGGTATAAATCCTTATGTCACAAGATGGGTTGCCAACTAGCTCACTGACAGAACCCACACTGTGAAAGTTGCAGACTCCAAATCCGACTTCAGACCAGTGACAAGTGGAGTACCACAGGGTTCAGTCCTGGGTCCTCTCCTGTTTGGTATCTACTTTTCTGAAGTACAGGCTAACACAGTAGGTCTTTGGCTAACTAAGTTCACAGATGACTGCAAACTAGGAGCCATAATTGAAACTACTAATGATGTGGACATCCTACAAAAGGGTCTCACTGAGACAGATCCTTGGTGTCAAAGTCATGGCCTCAAGCTCAATGCCAAAAAGTGCACTGTCATCCCCTTTGATAAAATCTCTGTACCCATGAGCTACCACATAGGTGGTAGTCTAACACAGAAAGTGTGATAAGAGACCTTGGGACACAGGTGGACAGTACTCTCTCCTCTGATAATCACATCGCCACAGTAGTCAGGAAATCTTTCTACTTGGCACACCATCACAAAAGGTTTTTCATCCAGGAAAAAAGAGGTCATTGTTCCCCTCTACTCGTCACTCATTAGACCTATTATAGAGTACAATGCCCCTTTTGGAATGTACCTCACAAGACATCTACAACAACTGGAAAGGCCACAGAATTACCTCACAAAGAGGATTACTGGCCTCAAACAGATGCCCTATGTAGACTGTCTCAAAAAACTCCAGCTTTACTCTGTCACATATCACCTACTCAGAGGTGATCTCTGCCTAACATACAAAGCTATGTCAAACCCAGAGCTGTTGGACATGCTCCACTTAAAGAAATCCCAATCCCTCCGAGCTACATGCTCTAGGGACCTAAAACTTGTCACCTCAATAAACAGAACATGCTGGAGGGATAGATTCCTGTCCCAGAGACTTCTCATACTCTGGAACAAACTACCTATCTATGTCAAATGAAGCTCCACATTAGCACTCTTCAAGAAAAATCTTGACTGGATGAGAATTAGGAAATTCACCCTGGGGATCACCTATGTGGCTCTGCACAACAGAGGCTCAGGAAAATAATTTTCTTGGGTGGCGAAAGCCAGGGTACCTTTTTGGCTAGGTTTGTATAGGCCCTAGGGCCGATGGCCTAGTACCTGCCTATGAACTTATGAAAACGCTTGGCTTAATTCTGATAGATCAGTGGGCTGTATATCCATTAAGTAGATAAATTAACTAATTAAGCCATTAGCTATTTCTCCTGAGAAATTTTGTTCAAGTGTGACAAACTTATTGCATTCAGCTCACATCTATAAGGTTCAAGATTCTTAGGTCCTGGTCTTCAGACCAAATTCAAGAAGCACTTAATTTTTCAGTGATCTGGTGTGGATTAGCTGACCTAAGGGATAATTATAAACATAGGAGTGGGACCGTCAGACAGTCATGGAGTCTAGGCTGTGTTGGCAGATAAGTAATACATTAGTGTGATTTCAGTCCAATATATTAACTGTTGCTTATTGGTTTCATTGTAGAAGAAGGAAGTGCTTATTTAGAGTGACTCAGCCTTTCTCCAGTTGATCACTAGGACAATTTTACATAACCTTAAGCACCCAACCTAACATCTCCCTTTTATTCAGGGGGTCCTGAAGTGTAGAGGTCCATATTAGATGGATTCATCTCTTCCCAAGATGATTACAAATACACCATAAGATGCCTTCAGTATGCTGACTGACCACCTTAATGTGTTTTTTTTTTTTTGGAACAAACCTTATTTCAGCTGATCATAACAGGGAAGAAAAACTTAGCCCAAGATTCATAAAGAAGCATTGCACTTCTGTACAAGACTAACACAGTTAAGCAGCATTATGTTGCAACATATGGAGTCACAAAATGTCCAAACGGAGACACACACACACACACACACACACACACACACACACACACACACACACACACACACTTCACAGCAGCTAGCCATGCTTTAGGGTAGTTAAATGAGCAGCACTAAACTGTGCAGGTGGGACATCCATGCAGTGAAATCCATACCCCACTTTGCAGCAGGTTATTCAGAGAAAGGTCATGCAACACATTACATGATCATGCAAAAACAGAACTTGTGTACTCCCAGATTGAGACTTCTGAAATATAAATCCCTGACTTATAGTTAGATGTAAGGATTTCCTCTAGCTACCATAGTTTATTTCTATAATCACAGAGTTTTATTTATTGCACTGAATTGCCTGTATAGATTGCATTTCCTCTTGTGGTCTAGGCCATGTTTCTAAAGGACTTCACCAGTTAAACGAGTACATTATATAAATTCCTTAGTTATAAATAAAATGGTCCATTAGTCTCAGGCCACCAACCTGATCAATAAGAGAAGTAAAGTACAAATAAACAATGTTTATCAAAATAGGGACGACAACATTCTCTTTCAATAAAGTCTGCCTGTATCAGATGCTAATTTGCAATGTGGTATACCAAAAAAAGTTAACTACGCTTTTACAATTTTTCTTGTTGCTGTATTTTTTTTAATAGGGTCATTATTATAATAAGAATGTGAACTATTGCCATCTGCTGGCCAGCACAAGACTGGCCTATTATGTTACACATGTTGCTGTTTGGTTCCTCAAAATAACTTTTCTTAGACTCTTGCCTACAGAATGAAATGTGCAGCCTTTTAGTGCCTACACCATTTAAGAGGTAGAATGCTTTGTATTTAAACTTTTAAGATTAGAGGAATATTCACAATATAGATCACATAAACTGCCAGATTTCTGTATTATATATTGAACAGGGTTTAGTTCAGATTAGTAATGTTATTTAAAAGAAATAGAAATGCACGTCAAGAATTTTAACAGAGCACACTAGTATCTTGAAATGCCATACCCCAAAAATGGAATTAAAAATGGACTTAGATGTGCAAGCCATTAAAATAATCTTAATATGAATTAATTTATCTTAACCTAGCGCAACTGTGTCTCCACTCTAAAGCAAGACTAATGTATATATTATTTTCTTATACAAAACAACATAAACAGATCGATGCCAGTGGTACCGGGAATTACTGTTGTTATTTTCGTGGGTCCTGCTTTTACATCTGTATCTGTAAGGAGTATATAAAAAGATGTGCCTCCTGCTGGATAGTACTGCATTCAGCAAGTGGTAAAAATCCAAGTGTCCCACCTGCAAGTTGAGGTTAATAAGAAACACAAGTAAATCACCATCATAGTTAATCTCTGCCAAGTAAAAAAATAAAGAAGTTATGTACTTACCATAACCTTCCATCTATATTGTCCACTTTCATTCTTCCTCACCTATGGGTCTCGGATCAAATCCTCATATCCAGTTAGGCCGCATTCTCCAGACTTTGGATTCCAATCTCAAGCTCCTCCCTCTTCCTGTAAAGCACCACACTGCCCCTATCTCCTCAGATCGAGCTTGCTGCCTAATGATTATTAAATAATACAGGACAGGTAAAGGAAATATAAAAACTCAAACCTGGAATATGAGAAATTTGTATTATCCTCCAAATATCCTTCAAAGAATAACAAGCCCAGGGGGTGGCTGGGAGGGAGAGTGAGAAAGAATGAAAATGGACATCACAGATGGAACGTTATGGTAAGTACATAACTTCTTTATCTGATATTGTCCCTTTCATTCTTCCTCACCTATGGGTCAGAATCTTGAGCAATGCCTCTCTTGGGAGGTCATCAAGAAGGATATGCCACAGCACTGTCAAACCGACAGTTGTGCCCAATATATAATGCGTCACAACTGTAAGAGTCTTTGAAAATATGTCTGCTGCACAGATGACAATGACAGAAGTTCTGAGTGAAAAAATATATGTATTAGCTATTTATCTGATGGAATGGGATGGGTTCCACGAAGAAGAGGGAATGAAGAATCATTATGGGAACTTGAGGAAAGATTCCAATCGGTAATCTATTAGCTGAATAATAATCCTGAAAACTGCTTAACATAAGTGGTTAGCAGGAAAAAGGAAATAAACAGATGGTCAACTTGCTGTACTGTTTGATCTAATGCCATATAAAGAAAACTGTATATGGATCTCAAGGAGATGTAAGAACTGTTAGTCGATTATTAGAAAAATTGGAAACAATAAAGAGCAATCGAAGGGATGATTAATGGTGGCCTCTGAGGTTAACAAGGGGGGATAGGTCCTGAGGAACATCCTATCTTTAAGAAAAGAATGTAAGGTGACCTGGCAAATAAATCTCAAGCCCTGAAAATCATTTGTCAAGGTAACAGCAGTCAGGAGAAAGAATATAAAATCTCATCATGGAAAAACTTAATTGCTCACATGTTCAAGGGTTTCTATATCAGTCCCAAAAGGATAACAGTGAGATCTAAGGAAGAAGAGGGGTCTCTCACAGGAGCTCTAAGCAGCAATTTTTTTTTTTTAAACAGGAAACTGTGTATAATCTGGAAGATCTAAATGGAGATTAATAGCAGAGAAAACATGTCAGTCTAAAAAGGGATGACATGAAAAAGGCCAACTAGCAGCTGTAGAAGCTGAGAAGGACCCCATGCTCTGAACAGAAGCACATGTGGGTAAGATTTCCCATTCGCTTCTATAGGCTTCATCAATAAAATTGTTCTAGAAAGCCAAGTAATGTCAGAAACAGGGAAAAATGTGGTTGGACTATAATACAATCACTGAAAATAATGGAAAACATAGGGTCGGCTGAATGATATTAAAAGGATGTTTGAATTCTCCCAGGTGAGATAATATATGCAAAATAAGCACCAGAAACCCTGGAGAACATTACACAGGAACTATAAAGGAGAGGGGGAAGAAAAGAGACCACAATCGAGGGAACTTAGCTGGACCAAGCATTATGATTAGATCTGGAGTAACCATGCAGTTAACTAGAAGGTTTGGAAATTAGATATTTGATCTCTACAGGGGAAGGAGAAGATCCCAAGCCCCTTGGGGTGTAGTAATTAGCAAGCAGTTTGAAGAAAATGGTCCATTCTCAAACCCTCGGGGCTCTGATATTCAAGTGAGGAGTTATGAATTCCAAATTTTGCACAGGGGATAGTTTTGCCTGTTTAATTTGATGTAATAGTACATGTCCTGAAAGAGTAGAGAGGATATGCAATCTTCCTAGTGCAGAAGCATTAGGATAGCGTGAACTGTAACCATTCAGAATGACAGTGTACTGGTTCAACATTTTCAAGCCCGAAGGGGTGCGAATTTGTGAAATGACTGAGACTTATCCATCGGATCCTATGTTTGGGGACCAAAGAAGTTTGAGATGAAACTTCACTGAATCAACAGCTCTAATCAGAAGGGGGGTGGGTGTTGGATCCGAGAAGTGACCGACAGCCCATTTGTTGGATCCTAGGCTTAGTAAACAGCAAATAAGAGAGTCCTGCATATTAGGGATAGCTTGATGGCATGATCCAGTTTGAATTGAAACTGCACTGTATCAACAGCTTTACTCCGAAGAGGGTTTTGGATCCAAGAAGTGGCCGACAGCCATCTGTTGGATCCTAGGCTTAGGAGTCAGCAAATAAGAGAATCCTGTACATTAGGGATAGCTTGATGGCATGATCCAAATTCGAGTCAATCAGTGCCAGAAAGTCAGCAAAGTGCAAAACACACCCATTTCCTCTGTGCCACCATCCCTTCTGAAAGGAAGAAGGAAGCCGTACCTTTCAACTTCTTAGCTCAAGAAATCCAGACAAAAGCTCCAGTGAGTTGTGGACAAAAACCTCAAAAACAGAGACAGGGATACCTGTCATCTTCCCAGAGCAAGAAAATTGTACAAGGCCATAAATGATGTAGGGGGAGACAAAGTCCCAAAAATTAGGGACACTATAGCAGAAACTGTACAGTGTCAAAATATGGGGACATATTTCAACCAACAACTTTAAAACAATGAAACAAGAATTGCCAGCCAAAAAACCTGGACTCTCCAAAGGAAAGGAAGCCTGAACACTCCTTTGTCAGTCACCACTGCATGCTTCAGTTGTTTGCAAGAAAAAACATAAATCTGGTATGAACAGTTTCAGAATAAATGAGTTTCTGGATCCCCTGGGAGATACTGTACATAGAAGGAATCAATGCCAGCCTGTTGGATCTGAGGAAAACTTTGGATCTGATGAAACTATACTGACCAACAGTTCAGACCTGACAGTGTCAGATCTGTCAGCAACCCAGTTGCCTGACCGGGACAGTAGGTATACAATGGATCCCGTACATTTCTATTTTTAGCACAGGAAAAACTAGAGAAGGTCTAAAAACAAGGAAACAGATTTTAACAATTTTTTTTTCTTTCTCATATTGTAAGTCTAGGATCCAATAGGCAAGTGTCAGTCATTCCTCAGATCCAAACCCCCTTCAGATCTGATACTTTGAGCCAGAGCAGACCCGACTGACTACTGAATTACTTGTGAGGTATTGGATCTAATGTTGTCATATTTGGATCTAGAGCAGTGGTTTGAAAGTTTGTCACCTCAGCTTCAGGGTTATCGGCTCTGACATATGTCAGATTGCTCAGAAACAGATCATCTGCTTTTGGATGAGGGGCCTTCAGATCTGGAGCTGTAAGATGGATGCAAGTCTTCTCAGATCCTAAGTTCCTGAATCAGATGTAAGGCAGTTTGTCCAGAAAAAAACGCACCTCTAGCTTTCCACCTTTCAGATCCAATCTAATCAGACAATTCTCTCGTCAGATCCTAAGTCTAGGCTCCACCATAGAACTCAACTGTCCAGTTTTTTTTTTTTTTTTTTTTTTTGAAAGTCCAGATAAATGGTTCATATTGTTTGTCTGCTCCTCATAAAATTTGCTGAGGAATGAAGCCACTAAGTAATGGCATTCATTTGGGTTTTCAGAACAATATTTCTTTGTCTAGTTGGATCTAAAGGTTTTGAGATCTGATAAGTAAACCAGAAGAGAAAAAACATTAAAGGGACCAAACCCGTTAGATCTGAGGTGGACTTAGGATCTGAACGAGGCCCTAAGGCCTAACGATCTGAGAGGATCCAAGATCCTCACTGTGCTGTTATGCTCCTTATTTTTATTGATTTATTTTTTTTATGCAGGGGTGTGAGCCCCGGCGAGAACAGCAGGAAAAATTAAGCTCATTTTCAGCGATCCAAAACCAAGGAATGAAGTTGCTGCCTGTGTAAACTTCTCTCAACCACTTAGGGCAAAAAACTGTACAAAGCTCCAAAGACAATAATGAACCATTTTAACATATTTCTCTGAAAAACGTAAAAAGGTTTTGCGGTATAGATTTTCTGTAGATTATGAAGTCCGAATAGGTTCATAGGTTCATATTATGATACTAGGCTATTGGCCTGGAGGCCCTTATAAGCTTAGCCAAGTATTTTGCCCATGTTCCCATAAAGTCTGAAAGGTCTGTCATTATCTTGTGACCGCATTTAATGACTGACAGAAAAAACACAATTTTATGAGTAACAGTTCAAAAAATGAGGCAAAATCAGCATTTCAAAAGGAAAAACAAAAACAATGGACACTCTGCTAAACGTACGGAGACCTCTTGCCACCACAAAAAAAAATGTAAAAACCAGCAGCAACTAGATCCCATAAGAAAACTCCCAGAACCCTAGCTCTGTGAGGATAAGGAAACAGAAAAAAGGAAAAGAACAAATCTTTCCAAGAAAAGGACTACGGTCGAAGTAACGGTCACTCCCAACAATAACAAACTAAGGGACCACATTAAGAGGGAAAGGGAAGCCATCTAAAGATATCAGGAATAGCGAGAGGACAATTATAACCAGCAAAGAAAGCAAAGTCCACTGAACAATCAATATCCGATTGCTAGTAAACTGCGAAGACACAGATGGATTATGAATAAGCAGCCAAAAAGAAAAAAGCTGTGAAAGGGAAGACAGAGAAGTCTTAGACCCTACACCTTTCCAGTAAAATACTAAAAAAGGAATGGAAAGAACATTTCTAGTCACAAATGACTACAAAGGGAGGAAGAAGCTTTAAGAAACAACAGAACAGGAAATTGGATAATTATAGGCAAAAAATACTTCTTACCACTTGAGATTCATAATCCTCTGTCTCACCATTCTGCCAGTAAACAAGATCTGAGGAGATAGGGCCATCATGGTGCACTGAGGGAAAAGGGAGGAGCTCGAGATTGGAATCCAAAGTCTGGAGAATGTGGCCAAGATGGATCCAAAGATCAGATACGACACCCATAAGTGATGAAGAATAAAAGGGACAACATCAGAACTAAAGTTTAAACAAGCTTTTGCTAGTAGAAAGCATATATGGAGAAAGACAAAGCTTGCACTTGTACATATCAATTGCAAGGCATACAATCTTCACTTTAAATTGCTATGCCAATGTAAACTGCAGAAGCTACACTGAAACTAACACACACCATAATGTACTGTGAATAATCTGCTATGGTTTTATTGGGCATGCTCACATACTCTATGTTCTAAAAGCAACTTCACGGAAAGACAAAGTTTGGGACTTTGAATAGCATTATTAAATTATTTTTTTTAAATAAATATTATTGTAAAGTTGATATTTACCAAGGCAGAACTTTGGGTAATTCAGGTATTTATCCACAGTACAGATCTCAATCTGATAATTCAGATAGCACCAATGTGACCAAACACTTTACTCCATCATGAATAAAATATGAATTACTCAGACCATGCCATAATGGATTTTCATAGGAAAGCGGATTTTCATTTATTTGCTGGATTATTTGTTTATTTATTTGGTGTTCATTTTCCATGCGCCTTCTTTCTATTTGATGCAATATTACTATTATAGTCTATTCATTCCTTTTAGGGGCAAAGTTGATTGCACTGCAGCCATTACCCAGCTATGAGGGTGTTTCTGTGCATGGCCTAATCACTCCCTCTGCAAGGTGTCAGATGTAACCACCTAAGCAAAGGCACACGACTCATTCCCTTGTGAACGGGCATGCTGACACACACACCTAAAAAGAAGTTATGTTCTTAGCATAACATTCCATCTGTGTTGTCAATCTTCATTCATTCTGGACTGAGGGCATTCTGTTTAGAACCCTCGGAACTGACTCTGCTGTTATACAAAGCTCGCACCAGCCAAAAACTCTCGAGTTATGGCTCTACCCATACTGCCTCTCTTCCCATTATCTCAGATCAAGTTTGCCTACCATTAAGAAAATATGGAAACTCTGTCTGAGCAACAACCCTATAAAACCCCAGAATTAGTTCCGAACCTCCAGGAGTCTCTAGGAGGGGGCAAGAGGGTGGGACGTCAAGGATGAATGAAGATTGACAACACAGATGGGAACATTATGTTAAGAACATAACTTCTTTATCTGATGTTATCAATCTTCATTCATTCTTGACTGATGGGACAGAGTCCCCACCTACTTTAGATCCTGGGCAGCTCTAAGGAAGGATATTCCTGAGCACCATAGAGCCAAAGGATGCTCTTCACCTGGACACCATGTCTAATTTGTTATTAGTGATAAAGGTATGATGGGTAGCCCAAGTTGCAGCTGCACATATGTCTTCCATAGAAGCTCTGTAATGGAAGACCGCTGAAGTGGAAACAAATCTCGTAGAATGAGCTCTAACTTTTGATGGTAGTTTGAGTTTATTCTGGTTGTATATAAAGGTAATGCAGTCTCTTAACCATTTTGACAAGGTGACCTTTGAAACTGGTTTTCCCAATCTGGTGCCTGAAAATGATAGAAAAGGGCCAGATTTTCTAGAGGCCTTTGTTCTGTCTAAGTAGAAATGTAACTGCCTGTGGATGTCCAGCATATGCAGGCAGAGCTCTCCTTTGTTTGAAAAATTTGGAAAGAAAACTGGTAAGTCTATAGTCTGGTTAATATTCGACTCTAATACCACTTTAGGAATGAAGGAGGGATTGGTTCTGAGTGATACTCTCTCTCTGTGAAAATGATGTAGGGATGATTCATGTGCAAAGCCTGTAACTCTGAAATTCTCCTGGCAGATGTGATAGCTACTAGAAAGAGACTCTTCTAAGATAAAAACCTGAGGTCACAAGTGGCTGCTGGCTCAAAATGCTGATGAACTAGGCATTGCAAGACTAAGGTCAAATCCCAAGGCACCACTGGATCTTTGAAAGGTGGCTTCAAATGTTGAGCTCCTTTAAGAAAAATGTTGAAAATATGGTGGGATATTAAAAAGTGACCATCGAAACCATTATGAAAATTCGAGATGGCAGCTAAATGAACTCTAATGGTAGACGTTGAGGCTCCCAATTGAAATAAGGTGGCTAAGTATTCCAGGACCTTATCTACTGGAGCTGAGAAAGGATCAAAGCCATTTGCATCCAACCAAATAGAGAATCTTTTCCATTTGTCAAGGTAAATTATTCTGGTGGATGGTTTATGAGAAGCCAAAAGTATCTTTTGCACTAGGGAGGACAAATTTTTCTGCCTGGCAACCACTGGAAGTGGAGAGATCAAGCCGTCAGCTTGAGATGTTGAAGGTTGGGATGCAACAAGCTCTGAGGGTGAAATAACAGGTCTGGAGTTGGATCCAGAGTCCATGGGCAGAGAACCAGATGAGGCCAGAGAAAGGGAAACCAGACTTGACTGGGCCAGTAAGGTGCAATGAGAATCACTTTGCTTCTCAACTGCTGGTCTTTCCTTAGAAACTGGGGAATTAGCGGAATTGGTGGAAAGGCATATAGATGTCCCGGGGGCCAATCTTGAAGAAGTGCATCTCCCTGGGACTCACCGCGAGGAGGGGGGGGCTAGGGCAAAGTAGCTGCTGCATTTGTGGTTCATGGGAGAAGCGAACAGGTCACAGCAAGGCTGACCCCATCGATGAAAAATGTTTGTCATTATGCTGGGATTGAGAGACCATTCATGAGGTAGAAGGATACACCTGCTTAGTTTGTCCGCAATCACATTGGAGTTCCCTGGAATAAGTGTTGCTATTAGAAAGCGGTTGGAGGCAATTGCCCATTGCCAAACTCTTAGGACTTCCCAGCATAGTGGGTAGGATCTTGCTCCCCCCTGTTTGTTGATGTACCAAATTACCGACATGTTGTTTGACTGAATAGCAATTGATGGAAAGGCAGACTGGAATGCTTGCAATGCGAAAAGCATCACCCTCAGTTTTAGGACACTGATGTGCAGATTGGCCTCCTGTGTAGACCAAGCACCTTGGGCAGTCTTTTCCAGAAAATGTCCTCCCACCCTATCAGGGATGCGTCCATAGTCACTACATTCTTGGGCTGACAGGGAAAGAAGTGACGACTCCATAAATCCTCTTCTGGCTTCATCCATCAAGATAAATCCATCTTGCTGTGATTTGTTATTAAGACTGGATGAGACATGGGGTGAGTTAGAAGTGACCATTGTGATGCAAGGAGCCAATGAAGCAGCCTCATGTGGTACCTTGCTAGGGGTACTAACATTACTGTTGCTGCCATGGATCCAAGAAGATGAATTACCAGATGAGCAGGGCTTTGTCTTGAGAGAGAATCACTTAAAGTTGCGATTTCAACTTTAACAACCTGTGATGAGGAAGGGAGGTCACGTAAGTTTTGTATTTAGTTTTGCTCTGATGAATTCCAGATCCTGTGTGGGAGACAGTTGCGATTTTTCTTTGTTGACTGAAATGCCTAAGAACTCGGCAAGGCATAGAATAGAGTCTATAGCACAAAGCAGCACATGCCTGGTGGGGGCAGTGAGGAGCCAGTTGTCTAGATATGGAAACACGCGAAATCCCTGTAGCCTTAAGTGAGCTGCTACAACTGCCATGCATTTGGTGAACACCCTGGGGGCTGTGGTGAGACCAAATGGCAGTGCTCGAAATTAATAATGACTGGCTCCTAGCCAGAAGAAGAGATATCTTCTTGAGCACTTGTCCATCTTTATGTGGTAATACGCATCCTGAAGATCTATAAAGCACATCCAATCGCCCTTCTCTAGAAAGGGAAGGATAGACTGAATCGTGATCACCAGGAATTTTGTCTGTTGTAAAAGTTTGTTCAATATGTTCAGATCCAAGATTGGTCTCCAGTCCCCTGTCTTTTTTGGCACTAAAAAGAATCCTGAGTAGAATCCAGATCCTATTTGGTCTGGTGGGACTACTTGGATGACTCTTTTGTGAAGCAGCTTTGAATTTCTAGTGCTGCTATATCCCTCTGACTGTCTGGAATATCAGGCGTTTGCCTTTGGAGTTTGGGGAAAAGATTTAAGGGAATGTGGTAACCTCTGGTGATTGTTGTCTGAAACCAGGAATCCAATGTTATTGTGAGCCAGGCTGAGTGGTGCAGACAGAATCTTCTCCCGACTACTTCCAGAGGTAAGCAATCAGAATGCACTCAGGAGCACTGGTAGGGTTGTCCAGAAGAGAAATCTCTGGAACCCTGGTTGCGTGGACCCCCTCTACCATGGGAGGGGTGTCTTCCAGATGAGTTCCCACCTCTGCCCTGCGGGAATACTCACAATGTGTGTCCCAAAAAGGTCCTTGAGTCTTCTTGAGCCACATCTTTCCACTTTTATAATTCCTAGAGAAAGTTCATTGCGGAGTGGAAGAATGCACGCTCACAGCAGAAAGGGTCTTCCCGTCCTTTTCACACCTGGCTAACATGTCTCTAACTTTTAGGCCAAACAATGAAGTAACATCAACTGGAGCATTGACAAAAGAAGACTTAAAGAGGTCCAAAAAATCACACAAGTGCATCCAGGTGTGATGCCTAATGACGACGCCTGTACCCACTGCTCTAGACATCCCTTTGGCTGTATGAGCAATAAGCTGCATGAACAAATTTGAGATAGACTCCAGGGTGGCAAGCTGAGAGGCAACCTTATCTCGAACCTCATCAGACTCTGCTCTTGCAAGGGTGTCTGAACACTCAGTTATCAGGTCCTTCTGGAGTCAAGTGAAGTGTGCCAAAAAGTTCAAGGACCGAACAGCAAAAGTCAATGAAGCAAAAGCCCACTTCCCAAATCTGTCCATCATCCGTGACTCTCAGTTAGGAGGATGGACAGTTGAACTCTCTTCGGCAAGTTCCATTTTGGTGACCACTGCCACCTCTATGGCATCCACTGCTAGACCCTTAGACCAATAGGGCTGATCCTCAGGCACTGAAAGAATTTTGTCTGGTCTCTGGGGTATTGGTTCTGTGCTGTCATGAGCCTTCCACGCCCACTGTACAATCAGTTTGATTAGTTTGTCAGCAGGCAAGGTCACCCAAGAAGTAGCTGGCCGGGCAAAAAATCTTGCAAGAAAACAGATTCCTCGGAGGATGGGTTTGAGGACTTCTAATCACCCCTCTGTTTTAATATTTCCAGGATGTCTCCAAAGGAGACATCTTCAGGGAGTGACCGTGGGGACCCTTCCCCTTCACTGTAATCTGTATCCTCAGTGACTGATTCTTCTGGAGAATCCAAGTGCATCCTCTTGCACAATCTCTTATGAGGTGGCTCCTAAGGGCGGGATCTGAAGAGGACTCCAGAGAGGGGGGACCCTGCACTAGGGTATCTTGCTGCTCTTGAATCTGCTGTCCTGATGTAGCAGATTGTGGCAGATGCGAACCACAGGGAACAAAAATATGGTACTCCAATGGGGATGGTACCAATTGGGAGTCTACTGATGCTAGAGCTCTCTCCATAATCTGGGAGGCAGGCACACCCAAAGAGGGATGGGAGCCCAGAACCGAGAATGACCACCTCAGCACT